>NC_143207.1:20677500-20920000 GCF_051530095.1 Phoenix dactylifera
TAGAACTTGCCTTGATTCTCTTCGAGGTCACATTGACACATGCATGCATGAACATGATTAAGGCCTTCTTTGTTATAAGCTTCATAAGCCAAATAGCCTACCTTGTAATTAATTATTTTCTTTGTTGAACCCCTTTGAGCTTTATTGATCTTTTTCATTTATTGTGAACCCACGTTACAAGCTTTAAATCTGAAAAAAAAAATCAAAAAAAAAGAAGAGGAAAAAGTAATGGAGGAAATTGTTTTTAATGTACAAATTGTTTATGTTCATAATTCCTCCTACAATTGAAAAAAAAAGGGATCTGTTTATATATGATTCAAGATGCTGTGGAATGCCAAGAAAACGCTCTACAACTTTTATGTTTTGAGTTTTGATAGATAATGGCTTTATCAAGGTCAAAATTGGTCTCGAAGTTACTGCACATCCTTAGCCTGCAATACGTGGATTTGACTCAGTCAATTTTCAGAAGTTTGCAGATTTGATGCACGAAAATTCCAGCTGAAAAATACCACTTTCCCAGTTATATTAGGACTTTATTTTATTTTTCGTAATTAGTCAGATTTGAATATTTGTTAGGAGATTTTTTTGGAAGGGATAAAGGTGAAAGAAAAGGGGCTCTTTCTCTTTTCTCTTGGAGGACTCCTCTTTCTCTTTTCTCCTTGGAAGTTTGCATCCATGGATCTGCGTGGCTAAAGCTTTTATTGGTCTAAGGAAACAGAAGCCTCGGAATCAATAAAACTGTGAGATCTGAATTTGTTTTCATTGTTCAATTCATGCTTTGATGTCGAATGTCCTTCTGTGCATATTTTCATGATTGTTTTCGTTTAATTACTAGGAGGCCTACTAGTTTACTATTCGTTGCAATCTATTGCTAGGTTAGATATCAAATCCGTAATTGTTTGATCCCTCTAATCTGTGAAGCAACTAAGATCTAATAATTTGCTGCGTCAGAAATTTTCAGATCTTAGGAAGAAGACTCGGCTAAATCAAATGCAACCGCTTGTGTTTGTGTTGTTTAGCTTCATCGATCTCTCTAATTATTAAGGCTGCTACTAGATTATACCTTTAGCGCTTGTCTTGGGTTGTTTAGTAGTTAGGGTTAATTAGATCGCTTGTTTTTAATTAACTACGACTAAGAAGAGATAGGAAAATATTTCTATCGGTGGACTTTCAAAGTGCAAATTGATATCTGTGCATCAATGATCAGTTGTAAAATTTCGATGGTGGATGTTGACTTAGACCAAGATTTGTTCTTTTGATTTATTTCAATACTTAAATCTAAATTCTTCTTTAGTTGTTTTATTATTTTTGTTATACACAAACCCCCCCCTCCGTCCTTGTTCAAGTTGCATAAAATTAGGCTAGATACTCTCCGTGGGAACGATCCTTACTCGCACTACTACATATATATTTTTAGGAGTATAGGTTTTATTTTTGGTTGCCTGCGACAGCACACCAATCGACTATTCACATCTCATGCAAATATATATCTACCCGCATAGACATAAGCATAAACATCCAGGCATAATATCAACAAATAAATTTAAATGGTGATGATCATGGATCCAGGATGGGGTCATTTTACAAGCACATGCACGTTAATTGGTTTGGTCGTCTTCAACTCTTCGCTTGATCTTGATCCTTAGGTCCAATTGTGATCAACTCCTTGATCCATCTTCAATCAACCCTTGATCTCGATCCGCGCATGTTGAGCTTGTTGATGTACATATCGATCATCCATCGACGTGCAACACACATCACAGATTACATCCCAGATTGCTTTGAAAATTAAATAAAATAAAATAATAAATTACAACCCCTTTTCATGAGACACGCAGGTCTCTAATACATGAATTTAAGATGCACTCAGGCATCTGAAAATTAAAATTACATGCCATCACATAGCATCACAGAACATCGCAGAATATTTCAGCACATGTAAAGGGTTCATCCATGATCATCACCATATGCATCTCATGCATAAATATTATTTTCAGATCTGTAATTAATTGATTATTACATCTTATGACTTGCTGATTATGCAAGATATGATTCTAAACATTTGTAGTCAGATTATCAAAGCATTAGAATCATTAATCTAAGCATCCAAAAATCAGTATGCAGAAAAATCAGTAAACTGAAAATTTTGCATGCAGAAAATTTCAGCAAGCATAATCCTTTAAATTTCAGATCTAAAATACCTTTAAAAATTTAATTCTAATCTTAATCTACATAACCTGGCTCTGATACCACTGTTCGGTGAGGACTTCATCACTTAGAGACCAAGTATCACTGCAATTTGCTTGAGAAGCATTGTACAAGAGTTGTACACTCATCCATTTATATGTCACCAATAACTGTTAGGTGAGGCGGCATGTAAATCGGTGAGACCGCAGTACCCATTAGAAATCCTAGTCGCGTAGGATTTTCGTTTCTCCATCAGGGGAGTATAGGGATTCGAGAAAATAGTAGGAGTGCATTTATTCTAAAAGATCCTAGAATAAATTGAGTTCAAGTACAAAGTCTAATTAGAATTTTTACTCTCTACAGATCACAATGTCAGCTTCGAACCCTTCGACCCGTATTCTTGAGACCAACCGACTGACCGGAACCAATTACAAAGACTGGCTTAGAAACCTCAAAATCGTTCTGAGTTGCAAGAAGATAGGCTATGTGCTCGAGAATGATATCCCCAGATTACCATCACGTCTGACTGATGATCAGCGTGAGATGCATGAAAAATGGACGGACGATGACATTAGGATCAAGTGCTACATCATGGCATCCATGACTAATGAACTTCAATGCGAGCATGAGAATATAAAGACTGCTAGGAAAATACTGGCACACCTGCAAGAGTTGTATGGTGAGCAGAGTCGCACAATCTGATTAATTAAATTAATTAAATTAAATTACAATCCGATTGCAATTATTTCTTCTTCAACTCACTAACTCTTAGCGGGTTAACCAATTATCAATCAAATTGATTATTTGTGATTTCAAATCACAATTCAACCATCGGATCGGTCAATACCTCTAATGTGTGTGACCCTATAGGTTCTATTCTAACTGGTAGTGAGATATATTGCGATCTCTATCACAATATCATTGAAAACTCCTTTCAATGGGTTGAAACAATTCCAACTCAACTCACCAAAGATCATCGACCATCAAGATGGTCCCTATGAGTCTCACCATCCACCAGTGACACCTAGCAGCATGTAGTAGCAACCTAGTAGAATGCAATGATGAACCTCTAGGTGCAGTTATCGTATGATACAGTCCTTCTATCGTGGATCCCTACAGAATGGAGGTCATGGATAACTCGTCAAACTCTGTCATCTGTCATATGTCTAGATTTATTCGACGTGAGTTCGAGTGGAAAACTCTTTCTCCACTGTATATACTGCCCTGGCCAAAGTCTTAGAACTCAGTCTTATAAATCACATAGGATCACTCTGTTGGGAATTGTATCCTAAATGTCAATCGTCAGCATATTGATGATTGAATTTTGTAAATAAATTGACAAATTAACAAAGTATTATTTGGCATTATTCATCATTTCATCTTCAAATGAACTCTTATATCATGAAGTCCTTAGGACTTATGTTATGATAAAGGAGGATTTATCTTTGAGTCCTTAAACTTGTTCGCGACCAAATAATATGTTGTTACTAGGACGACAACATTATCGAGATTAGGTCGTTGTGTGACATATACGTTGGTTGTCCTCTTAACCAAGGAGTGTGGAGACACTGGTATGCCATACAGGTGAAGTGTAGGAGTACATTTCACTGAACGTGACCAATTCCGGAATGCTCTACTGTCGAGAGATATTCCGAGTGGATATGGGTATAAGTTTGGCCCTCTGACCTGAGACCGCAACCTGTGACTAGCAAGCAACTCACTGTACTTTGGTACCGGACTACCTGAATTTCTAATTCAGTGACGGAAGGTCACTGGGTGCAGTCAAGTACTTGCGTAGTCAGTTGTGAGTCAAGATGGAATTGACCCCTCCTGAAAATAGGAATAATGTCTTGTGATTAATTTAGCAAAACCTTGGCCAGGGTAATCCCAGTGAGGAGTCACGGAATATCTAAAGTTAATCACATAATGGATGTACTAATTATAGGGTTGACAGTGAGCTCTAAGTCATCCTGGCATTAGGAGTCAAAGGGATTGAATTATACAGTAACCATAGTTCAAGATTCCAGAATATTTGCTTCGCATATATTCGGCCTATCCGGACGTCGGGTACCATTGCTAGATGGTCACATCGATTAGTGTAGGAAGTCGTTCCTATACTACCGGCTTAGGTTCGAACCTATGAGGTCACACGCATAGAAGATTCCTGATTGATCAAGAAGGCTGATGAATGATTAAGAATCATTCAGGGATAATTTGGTCAATTCGATTGGCAAATTATCTTATAAAATAATTAAAGTAATTATCGGAGGATTGATTAGTAATTAGATTGCTGATGAACTCAATTGGATTGAGTAATTAGACTAAGGATGAGCCAAATTGAATTAGATTCAATTCTGGGCTCAATCAGGTTTTTTGACCTGATTGGATTAGGTCTGAATCAAGAGGACTTAGGTTGACCAAATTAAATTAGATTAAATTTGTGCTTAATTAGAGATTGACCTAATTGGATTAGGTTCAACCCATGGTAATTGGATCATTCTAATTGTTAGGATTTAATTAAATTAAATGGGTTTGTTCTGAAACTGTTCGGATCTTGAAATCCACTTGTCACATATCCATGCAAGGCGCCATAAATTGATTTTTAATATGATTAATAATTAATTTAATTTATTTAATGGTGCCATGGGACACTTGGCAACATCAGGGACCTCTTTCATCATTAGATGGGTCGAAATGGAGAGATAAATTCATGAAAAGAATTGGATAAGATCAAATTCTCTCTCTTCATGACATATGTCATCCTTATCTTTATCTCACTTCTAATTAAGGTTGAATTTCGAATTTAATCATCACAAAATCACCACATGACCCTCTAATCTATTTGGGGGCATGGGAATTTCGAAATTGAAAGAGGAAAGTGGCAACATGATGAATGGTTTAGATTAGATCAAGCTTCATCATGTAATGGCACATGAACTTGGATTTTGAATTCAAAATTCAAAACCCCACAAAATCCTCCACAAATATGGGATGGTTGGCATGAGGTTAGGTAGGAGAGCAACATTAAAAGGACCTCCATCATCTGGTGGTCGAATTCAAGAAAAAAAGAGAGAAAAAGAAGAAGAAAAAAGGGAAAAGGAAAGAGAGGAACCCTAGTTCATGCGTGGAAAAATTCTGCATTCAATCTAGCCGATTTCTTCCTCCTCTAAGTCCATCGTGCCATTAGTGTTAGGGGTCCCTGATAAGAGTCTTTAGATCAGATCTAAATCCTCTTTAATCCCTTTAAACCTTTCCTCCAAGTTCTTCCAAGAAGGTGGATCAAAAATTGATAGCGTTGGAAAGATCAAATTTCAGCCTCAAGAAATTCTGCGCAAGCTAGCACTTCCGCAGGATTGGATCTCTTCAAGAACTTCGCGTGGACTTCTCGTAGAGGCCATTCGTGTGCGTGGCTGCGAAGTCGAGGATCAGATCCACAAGCTTCATCCATCATAAAAGGTATTAATCGTACATTAATCTTTTATTATGGTGTCAAGATCTAGGTCCGATTCTCCGAGGTTTTATCCTCTTTTGGGGCTCCTCACGGAGATATCTCCAGAATCCATTCAATGGATATTCGGAGATTAATTGGAATAGAGTTTTTAAGTTTCAGATCTGATAGTTAATCATGCATAAAAGTTTTAGCATAATTGTTTAAACGATTCCGGCATAATCCTATGTGTTCTTAATGTGCTGATTTCTAGATTTGATCTTGTAAGCATGCATGAATTAAATTGTTTGATTCATTTTTTCGCTGCGTTTTTGAAACTTAAAAAGAACTACGTATGGCTTGATCTCCCTTATGAAGGGGTACGTAGGCAACCCGATCAGGTTCAGCCATGGTTTTAAAAAAAAAAAAATCAGCATGCTTAACACCGAAGAACCTAGGATTCACTTTCAGTGGTATCAGAGCAAAGGTCCAAGAGTTGTGACCGATCTCCGAAAACTCTCATGCGTGATCGTGTGACGAAGCGTGGCTCTCCGTCCGAAGGCGTATAGAGATGCGTGCTCTGATAGGTATACATGGGTGTCACCCTATTTTTAATAGGACCGAACCCATGTAGGAGTGGAGACTCCCATATCAGTGGTATCAGAGCCAGGTTCATGTTTAAACTTTTATGTTTTAATTCTTGTAATTAAATCTGAAATCATTAACATATTTAGATTAGATCTAAAGTATTTTTTATGATTGATTTAATTGCTGATTATGCATGATTAAGTAGATCTGAAATTTTGGATGCATATGATGCATGTTTGTGTTAGGATTAGTAACATAATAAATCTGAAATCATAATATTGTTTAGATTAGATCTAAATAAAATTTATGATTCATATGATCTCTGATTTTAATGAACAAATCAGATCTGAAAATAAAAGTGAAAAAACAAATACATAAGATGTATGTTGTTTGTATTAATTCATGTTGTTATGTATATGTGATGCATGAACATAAAACATAATGACTTAAACATGAATTAAATCTGATTACATGTGATTAATTACAAAAACTCAGATCTGAAAATATATTTTAAGAACTGAAAGATTGTAATTAATATGTAATTAAAAAGAAATATGCAATGATCAAAACTTTCATAAGTCTAAACTTAATTGAGAATTAAGTGTTATGAAATAGAATTGTAACTCAATTAATTGACATTGCATAATTATTTGGGCATATGGGTTGGCTTGAATCAAGTTCCTAGGATTGGGTTAGACGTAAGGTTAGAATCATACATGGACAAATAGAATTAATTGATCAAATCTAATTAAGTAGTAACTAGATTAGGTCAAGGAAATTCTAGGTCAATTTACAATAGTTGTAGATGGATCAAGTCCGTGTCTTTGATTAGACCAAGATGGAACTTGATTTAGGCTCAGAGGTGTAGCCCGAGTCATTTGAGTAATCAAATCAAAATTGATTAACCAGTCGGTGTCTAAGGTAAGTTTGGCAGTTTTGACCGGTGGTTTTTAATTGGGAGCTACTCGCACTGATTCGTCTTTGCCGAGTTAATGATATATCCCTTCCACCGATCTCACTTACCTGGCCGACATAGTCAATCACATTTTGATTGGATCACTTAATGATTCGAGTTAGCCCATGCCTATAAGGAAAATCAGTTTGACTGATTTAGGTGCCTCCTTAACCGGTTTGAGTCTAATCTGATTTGGTGAAGTCAGTGGGAGAAATTAGACTAACCGGATCTTCTTATCTATCCTAATTAAGAAATCCTCTAAAATTATTAGGTCCTTAAAATGAAATGGTTATGGGGATAACTAGGTCATAGCCTCCCATTAAGTTGGGTGATAATGGGTCCAATGCTTTGATAATTATTGGAGGCGCGACACGCCTGGTACTTATCAAGCATTGGAATTGTCATTCAATATATGATGAGTTAAGTGTACCTTCAATAGGCGGTCAGGTGAGCCGAGCCACACTCGGGCTTGGTCGTCTATTAGTTGATTAGACTTAACCCTATCATTTAATGGTTGGACCTGACTAGGGTATTCGGTGGAGGCGCCACATGCCTGCCGAAGAACCTACGGCAAAATTATCACTAGAAGTTGCTTGGTGAAGCAACTGGTTTAGAACCTACCAATAGGTGCATATGGGTTAGCCGAGCCACACTCGGGCCTATATGCGATCTATTGGGTTCTAGTGCCCACTAAAGAATTAGGAGTAATTTTTCGAATTTGAGGTAGAGGCTACCAATTTGTATAAAATAGTGGGAGTATCTTTAGACTAAAGTCCAAGTCTACTGTGTTTAGTCAATTCATATACTAATAGCCAAATTTTCTTTTATGTAGAAATGGCCACAAGTTTGTCACTTCGCTCATTATTGGATAATGACAAGTTGACTGGTCCCAACTTCAATAATTGGTATAGAAAGCTGAAAACTCAGCATAGTCACACCAAAAGGATTAAGGATGACCAAAGTCAGGCAGAATGCTTCTATTGTAAGAAGCAGAGGCATTGGAAGAGGAATTGTCCTTAGTACCTTACCTCACTTGACCCGAACAGGCTAAGCAAGAGAAAAGGGCAATCAGTTGCTGATCAAGGTATTTATATAATAACACCTTGTAATTTCTCTATATGTGATAATTCAACCTGGGTATTAGATACTGGAAGTCCGTTTAATATATGCAATTCGTTGCAAGGACTTCAGGTCAATGAGAGATTTGAAAATAGCGAGAGATTTCTGAATGTTGGAGATGGAAGATCTGTTCCAGTTCTAGCTTTAGGAAATCTCAAACTTATTTTCAATTCTCATTTAGTTGTTTTGAGTGATTGTCACTATTGTTTTATATTCTTATTGAATGTAATTTCCGTAGGCCTTTTGGCCATGAACGGTTATGAAATTTCAATAAAGAAATGTTCTTGTGATATCATTATGAATAGTGTTACTGTAATGAATGGACAATTGAGCAATGGCATCTACTTGTTATCACAACCTGTTAATGTAATGTACACGTCAAGTAAGCGTCCTAGAATAGATAATGTCACGGATGTCTACCTTTGGCATCATAGGCTAGGTCATATTAACAAGAACAGGATGAACAGGTTAAGTAAAGAGGGAATCCTCAATGTTAATGATTGTGAATCATTGACAACCTGTGAGTCATGTCTTCTTGGTAAGATGACCAAATCACCTTTTACCGGAAAAGGTGAACGAGCCAGTGACTTATTGACCCTTGTACATTCTGATGTATGTGGGCCAATGAGCACAAATGCTAGAGGTGGGTATTCATATTTCATTACGTTTACAGACGACCTTTCTAGGTATGGTTATGTCTATTTAATAAGACATAAATCTGAATCATTTGAAATATTCAAATTATATCGTAATGAAGTAGAAAAACAAACTGAAAAGAGTATAAAACTCTTCGATCAGATCGAGGAGGTGAATACCTCACCAGTGAGTTTTTGACATATCTAGGAGAAAATGGGATTCTCTCTCAATGGACTCCTCCTGGTACACCACAGTATAACGGTGTATCAGGAAGGAGAAATCGAACTCTGTTAGACATGGTTCGATCCATGATGGGGTTTGCTGATCTGCCCATATCCTTTTGGGGATATGCTCTTGAGTCAGCCTGCTACATTTTAAATAAGGTTCCAAGTAAGTCTGTAAATAAAACACCACATGAGATGTGGACTGGACGTAAGCCGATGCTCTCTCACCTTAGGGTTTGGGGGTGTCCAGCGTACGTCAAACGTTTGAAGACAGACAAACTTGAACCCAAGTCTAACAAATATTTCTTTGTTGGTTATCCTAAAGAAACTAAAGAATATTACTTCTACTTTGCTAAAGAACAAAAATTGTTCGTAAGCAATAGAGCTGTTTTCTTAGAGAAAGAATTCCTTAGTGAAGGAACTAAAAGCTCTAATGTTGAGCTTAGGAAAGTTCAACATGTAGAAGATTCGACACCATCTACTGAACTAGTTGAGTCGGATTTGATTAGATCAGATCCAGAACCCATATTAGATGCACCATTAAGGCGATCGGGTAGAGTACCACGTCAGCCGGACAGATACTACGGTTTCTTGGTCCGGGATAGGGATCCTATCGAACTTGATGAAAATGATGAGGATCCGATCACATATATGGATGCAATGCAGAGGTATGACTCTGATAAATGGCTTGGAGCCATGTAATCCGAATTGGAATCCATGAAGGTCAATGATGCATGGACATTAGTTGACCCACCCGAAGGGATTAAACCCATAGGGTGTAAGTAGATTTTCAAAAGAAAACGGGGCGCAGACGGAAAAGTAGAGACTTATAAAGCCCATCTGGTTGCCAAGGGATATCGTCAACGTTATGGTATTGACTATGATGAGACATTTTCTCCTGTGGCAATGCTCAAATCCATTCGGATTATGCTTGCGATAGCAGCATACTTAGATTATGAGATCTGGCAGATGGATGTTAAAACCGCTTTTCTAAATGGAGATTTAGAAGAGGAGGTGTATATGATGCAACCTGAAGGTTTTATATCTGCAGATGAGTCTAAGGTGTGCAAGCTTCAAAAATCCATTTATGGATTAAAGCAAGCTTCACGGAGTTGGAACATACGATTTGATAAGGTGATCAAATCATATGGCTTCATTAAGAATGAAGAGGAACCTTGCATTTATAAATGGGCAAATGGTTCAGTTATCATATTTCTTGTTTTGTATGTGGATGACATTCTTTTAATCGGGAATGACATTCCTGCATTACAAGGAATAAAGGTTTGGCTATCATCTCAATTTGCCATGAAGGATTTGGGAGAAGCATCTTACATCCTAGGGATGAAGATCTATAGAGATAGATCTAGAAGATTGCTTGGATTATCCCAATCCACATACATTGATACTATACTGAAAAGGTTCAGTATGATTAATTCCAAGAAAGGCTATCTTCCGATGGGCCATGGAATTAACCTCTCTAAAAAAGATTGTCCGACAACCTCTCAAGAAAGAGAGAGTATGGATAGAATTCCATATGCTTTGGCAGTGGGATCTATAATGTATGCCATGACATGTACTAGACCAGATGTGGCATACTCACTAGGAGTAGTGAGTAGATACCAGTCTGATCCAGGTAGCAACCACTGGAAGGTTGTAAAAACCATCCTTAAGTATTTGAGAAATACTAAAGATCAGTGGCTTGTCTACGGTGATTCTGACTTAAAACTTGAGGGATATACCGATTCAAGTTTTCAGTCAGATCAAGATGATAGCAAGAGCGTGTCGGGATATATCTTCACTCTTAAGGGTGGGGCCATCTGCTGGAAGAGTTTCAAGCAGCATACAGTGGCAGATTCTACATGTGAAGCAGAATACATTGCAGCATCTGATGCAGCCAAGGAAGCCGTATGGTTGCGCAAGTTCATCACCGAGCTGGGAGTGGCACCTTCCATTGATGATCCAGTTCCTATATTTTGTGATAACACTGGAGCCATAGCTCAAGCAAAGGAACCTAAAGCGCATCAGCGGACCAAGCATATTCTGCGACGCTATCACCTGGTTCGAGAGATTATAGAACGAGGTGATATTGATCTTCAGAAGATTGACACAAAAGAAAATCTGGCAGACCCATTTACCAAAGTCCTCGGCATCAAAGAGTTCAACGAACACAAGTCGAAGATGGGTATTAGATACTGTGCCGATTGGCTTTAGGCTAAGTGGGAGTTGTTGGGAATTGTATCCTAAATGTCAATCGTCAGCATATTGATGATTGAATTTTGTAAATAAATTGACAAATTAATAAAGTATTATTTGGCATTATTCATCATTTCATCTTCAAATGAACTCTTATATGATGAAGTCCTTAGGACTTATGTTATGATAAAGGAGGATTTATCTTTGAGTCCTTAAACTTGTTCGCGACCAAATAATATGTTGTTACTAGGACGACAACATTATCGAGATTAGGTCGTTGTGTGACATATACGTTGGTTGTCCTCTTAACCAAGGAGTGTGGAGACACTGGTATGCCATACAGGTGAAGTGTAGGAGTACATTTCACTGAACGTGACCAATTCCGGAATGCTCTACTGTCGAGAGATGTTCCGAGTGGATATGGGTATAAGTTTGGCCCTCTGACCTGAGACCGCAACCTGTGACTAGCAAGCAACTCACTGTACTTTGGTACCGGACTACCTAAATTTCTAATTCAGTGACGGAAGGTCACTGGGTGCAGTCAAGTACTTGCGTAGTCAGTTGTGAGTCAAGATGGAATTGACCCCTCCTGGAAACAGGAATAATATCTTGTGATTAATTTAGCAAAACCTTGGCCAGGGTAATCCCAGTGAGGAGTCACGGGATATCTAAAGTTAATCACATAATGGATGTACTAATTATAGGGTTGACAGTGAGCTCTAAGTCATCCTGGCATTAGGAGTCAAAGGGATTGAATTATACAGTAACCATAGTTCAAGGTTCCAGAATATTTGCTTCGCATATATTCGGCCTATCCGGACATCGGGTACCATTGCTAGATGGTCACATCGATTAGTGTAGGAAGTCGTTCCTATACTACCGGCTTAGGTTCGAACCTATGAGGTCACACGCATAGAAGATTCCTGATTGATCAAGAAGGCTGATGAATGATTAAGAATCATTCAGGGGTAATTTGGTCAATTCGATTGGCAAATTATCTTATAAAATAATTAAAGTAATTATCGGAGGATTGATTAGTAATTAGATTGCTAATGAACTCAATTGGATTGAGTAATTAGACTAAGGATGAGCCAAATTGAATTAGATTCAATTCTGGGCTCAATCAGGTTTTTTGACCTGATTGGATTAGGTCTGAATCAAGAGGACTTAGGTTGACCAAATTAAATTAGATTAAATTTGTGCTTAATTAGAGATTGACCTAATTGGATTAGGTTCAACCCATGGTAATTGGATCATTCTAATTGTTAGGATTTAATTAAATTAAATAGGTTTGATCTGAAACTGTTCGGATCTTGAAATCCACTTGTCACATATCCATGCAAGGCGCCATAAATTGATTTTTAATATGATTAATAATTAATTTAATTTATTTAATGGTGCCATGGGACACTTGGCAACATCAGGGACCTCTTTCATCATTAGATGGGTCGAAATGGAGAGATAAATTCATGAAAAGAATTGGATAAGATCAAATTCTCTCTCTTCATGACATATGTCATCCTTATCTTTATCTCACTTCTAATTAAGGTTGAATTTCGAATTTAATCATCACAAAATCACCACGTGACCCTCTTATCTATTTGGGGGCATGGGAATTTCGAAATTGAAAGAGGAAAGTGGCAACATGATGAATGGTTTAGATTAGATCAAGCTTCATCATGTAATGGCACATGAACTTGAATTTTGAATTCAAAATTCAAAACCCCACAAAATCCTCCACAAATATGGGATGGTTGGCATGAAGTTAGGTAGGAGAGCAACATTAAAAGGACCTCCATCATCTGGTGGTCGAATTCAAGAAAAAAAGAGAGAAAAGAAAGAAGAAAAAAGGGAAAAGGAAAGAGAGGAACCCTAGTTCATGCGTGGAAAAATTCTGCATTCAATCTAGCCGATTTCTTCCTCCTCTAAGTCCATCGTGTCATTAGTGTTAGGGGTCCCTGATAAGAGTCTTTAGATCAGATCTAAATCCTCTTTAATCCCTTTAAACCTTTCCTCCAAGTTCTTCCAAGAAGGCGGATCAAAAATTGATAGCGTTGGGAAGATCAAATTTCAGCCTCAAGAAATTCTGCGCAAGCTAGCACTTCCGCAGGATTGGATCTCTTCAAGAACTTCGCGTGGACTTCTCGTAGAGGCCATTCGTGTGCGTGGCTGCGAAGTCGAGGATCAGATCCACAAGCTTCATCCATCATAAAAGGTATTAATCCTACATTAATCTTTTATTATGGTGTCAAGATCTAGGTCCGATTCCCCGAGGTTTTATCCTCTTTTGGGGCTCCTCACGGAGATATCTCCAGAATCCATTCAATGGATATTCGAAGATTAATTGGAATAGAGTTTTTAAGTTTCAGATCTGATAGTTAATCATGCATGAAAGTTTTAGCATAATTGTTTAAACGATTCCGGCATAATCCTATGTGTTCTTAATGTGCTGATTTCTAGATTTGATCTTGTAAGCATGCATGAATTAAATTGTTTGATTCATTTTTCCGCTGCGTTTTTGAAACTTAAAAAGAACTACGTATGGCTTGATCTCCCTTATGAAGGGGTACGTAGGCAACCCGATCAGGTTCAGCCATGGTTTTCAAAAAAAAAAAAATCAGCATGCTTAACACCGAAGAACCTAGGATTCACTTTCACACTCCTCATCTATCAAGGTCGATAGATTCCATGTAGGTGCATACCTTACTCCTACAGTGAACCTATTGCAGCCAATCTACACTACAAGGACCCATATGACTAGAGACCATGTATATGTGCAGTCAAACTACAATAACCTCACTGTGAGTAGCCGAAGTACCGCAGGTCAAAGGACCAGTCACACTACTGCAACATCAATCAAGTCACTGATGAGTGGGTAGACATCCAAGTGACTTCTTATCTTGATCACGCTCAGTACCCTTGTTCTCTAACAAGCACCTGCACTCTCATTTTAGTGTCCCCACACTGTGGACTCGAGTCTCGTCCATTCATAAGGAAAGCGATCTGTGCACTGATCGGATCGATCACCGTCCTCGTGATGATCCATTGATCAGGAGTATTTAGAAATTAATCACCAATGATACATGGCTCAAATTCTCAACTCTTGAGAATATGTATCATCATCTTATGAATTTCTTGGACGATTCATAGACACATAAACAATATGAATAAAAAGAATGCCCATTTATTATTCAATAATAATAAAGTCAAGCACAAAATAATGTCCAGAATTAATAATGTGTCAGCCAGATTGGCTTCTAGGGTATATATCTAACAAGTTCAACCAGAGCAGTTCAACCTGCTTGTTCAACAAGTCTAGGCACTCACTGCGACTGTTCAAGGCTTACAGCAAGTAGAAGACCAATCTCTACTTTCTCCTCACGAGCATGAGTTCTCAGGACGCCGCTTGCAGTATCATTTCTCTATAGAGCGTCGCCACCACCGAAGCTCCCACCGAGCTCGACCCCCAAGTTGGGAGGGCTTTTCTCGCATCCATTATTCTGAGAGCTCGCGCCGAAGCTTGACGCCTCGAGTACAGAAGCACCCATCTGGGGCGGGGTTTGCCTCATGCCAAGCTGCAACAGGAGCCCCACCCGAGCTCGGCAGAAAAGTCGAGGACTTGGAGCGGTAGATATAGATGCTTCAAGACTGAGGCCCAAAACGAGACTTCGATCTTGACTTTACAACAGAGTCTCCATTCCCTCAATGGATCATGGATGAGTCAATCCCCCAGAGGTTCAAGATGCCACAGATTGAGCCATATGATGGCTCATCCGATCCTCTGGATCATTTGGAGAGCTACAAGGCCCTTATGACACTCCAAGGAGCTACAAACGCTCTACTCTGCAAAGCCTTCCCAGCGACTCTCCGCAAGGCAGCTCGTCTTTGGTTCTTCGGACTAAAGCCCAGCTCGATTCTCTCCTTTAAATAGCTGGGCAGGCAGCTCGCCACCCATTTTGCCGCTAGCCAGCATCAGCGTTGGACCTCGGACTCCCTCTTCGCCATCAAGCAGAAGGAGGGAGAATCCTTAAAAGACTATATATGTCGCTTTACCTCGGCCACATGGGAGGTTTGTGATCTCGACCAGTCAATTGCCATGTCGGCATTGAAGACTGGAGCTCGGTCCTACAAATTTCTCTTCTCCATCGAGAAGAGCTTCCTCACCGATTTTGTTGAAATGTTGGCCCGAGCTCACAAGTACACCAAGGCTGAGGAAGCGATGGCCTCTCGGCGGGAGGCAGCCGAACGACCTGCCAAGATGCAGAAGACGCGCCACGAGGAGCGCTCCCAACCAAGCAGCAAAGCCCCCCGGTATGAGAAAGAGCCTCCTTGGCCCAAGAGCCTAGCTAACTCGAGGTCTCCCCTCCAAAAGTTTCAGACATACACTCCCCTCACATCCATCCGAGCAGAGATCCTCATGGAGATTGAGGATCAGGGCTACCTCCGACCTCCATTGAGGATGCGACCGACAGAGTCGCGGAAGCACTCGAAAAAGTACTACCACTTCCACCGAGATCGCGGCCATGATACGGAGAATTGCTACGAGCTCCGTGATGAGATCGAGGCACTTGTCCACCGAGATCGGTTGAGTTGTTTTGTCCATGATCATGCCTACAGGAGAGAGCCTGAGGAACAAAATCCAGTGCCGTGTGAGGAGCGGGACGACAACTGACCTCTCGCGGGCATCAACAATATTATCAGAGTGCGGGCGAGTAGAGACGCTTGAAGCATCGAGCTCGGAAGAAGGAGCTTCCTCAAAGCATCCGTGCATTACGAAAGTCATCTCCTTTTCCGATGAAGACCAAAGGATTTTATGATGACGCTGTAGCTATTTCTTTCATCATTGCAAGGCTTTAAAAAAGATTTTAGTACATAATGAAAGCTCAGCTGATGCCTTATTTTGTAATACCTTCCAAAGGATGAGTGCTCCTCTGGCTAGATTCACAGGAGATTCCATCCCAAGAAAGTACTATGAAGTTAAATTCTCTCATCGTCTAGAAGGCTGAGCTCATGCAGGCCGAGCCGAGCTCAAGATGGCCGAGCTCATGCAGGTCGAGCCGAGCTCATGCAGACCGAGCTCATGCAGCCGAGCTCAGAAGGCCGAACTCAGAAGACCGAGCTCATGCAGGCCGAGCCGAGCTCAGAAGGCCGAGCTCAAGCAGGCCGAGCTCATGTAGACCGAGCTCAGAAGATCGAGCTCATGCAGGCCGAACCGAGCTCATATAGACCGAGCTCAGAAGACCGAGCTCATGCAGGCCGAACTCATGAGGGCGAGCTCAGAAGACCGAGTTCATGAGGCCGAGCTCATGCAGACCGAGCTCAGAAGAACGAGCTCCAAAGGCCAACCTCAGAAGGCCGGTGCTAAGCCAAGTCCTGAGGGACTTCGAAGCTCGAGAGTCATCAAAATATCTCCAAAAGGTACAGGACGCCACTTTGGCTTTAAATAATTTCAACTATTTTCAGATCGAAGAATCCAAAAAATGACCTACTACGGGTATCTCTATCTCCAACGTCGCTCCGCTCCGAATAAGGAGGCACGATCGCCAACGGACGAAGTCCGTCTCCTGTATGTGTCTCCAAGGATGCCCCGACCAAGCTCGGGATGCCAATTCGACGCCATTCGACGATATTCGACGCCATTCGATGCCCTTCGACGTCATTCGACGCCATTCAACGCCTTTCGATGACATTCGACGCCATTCGACGTCATTCGACGGCATTCGACGCCCTTCGACGGCATTCGACGCCCTTCGACGACATTCGACGCCCTTCGACGGCATTCGACGCCCTTCGACGACATTCGACGCCCTTCGATGCTATTTGACGACATTCGACGCCACTTCGACGACATCTGACGCCATTTCAACGCCATTCGACGCCATTCGATGCCCTTCAACGTCATTCAATGCCTCCTGCGACAACACGCTCCGATCTGAGTGGGGGCACCCTGCTGAGTCGGCCACAAACAAAAGAAGGCTACTAAAGTCGATCTCAGAGCAAAGTCGCTTAGCTCCGCTTGGACAGCTCAGCTTAAGGCCGTTAGCTCCGACTGCATGAGAGGTACACCCTGTAGGCAGCGCCAATGCCGGAACCCACTCACACCGGCACCACCACCAATGTCGGACAAGCAAAGAGAGAATAAACGGATAAGCACTCTCTCGCTCCCTCGACACCGGACTCAAGGATCACCTCTTCGCTCCGCTACGAAGGGCAAAAGATTACCCCTGGTATCAATAGGGTAAAATACTTGAGCACCGCAGTGGATTATCAAACCAAAGGAAGAAGAAGGAAGAAAATAGCAAAGTAAACACAAAGATGTGACGAGGTTCGGCTACAAGTAGCCTACGTCCTCCACCGCTCCAAATCTCAATTAGGATGAACTGATTACAGAGATAGCACACACCAGAACGATCACAAGCGATCGCTCTACAAGAGATTCACATAGAATTTCCTTTGCACAAGAAGTAGGATCCCAATCCTCTTCTTCTCTAGAACCCTAGCCTCACAAAACAAACAAGAGTCTCTCTCAAAAATATACTAGAATCACATACCCTAGGGCTC
Organism: Phoenix dactylifera; assembly: GCF_051530095.1. Taxonomy (NCBI): domain Eukaryota; kingdom Viridiplantae; phylum Streptophyta; class Magnoliopsida; order Arecales; family Arecaceae; genus Phoenix; species Phoenix dactylifera. The sequence continues at coordinate 20,695,391 of NC_143207.1, forward strand.
TCATGAGTCTTATATATAGTCTCAAGACCTTCAGATGATCATAGCCGTCAAAACGCCACCAAAAAACACCAAAAAAAACTCGTCCGTATGATTTCCCGCGAGCTCGAGTCGACTCGACTGTAGTTCGAGTCGACTCGGGCACGTCTGGACAAATCCTAGTATAACTGGCACGATCTCGGGTCGACTCGACTGTAGCTCGAGTCGACTCGACGATGCTTCGAGTCGACTCGACCAACCTTCGGGTCGACTCTTACAGTCCAGACAGAAACATAGTTTTTCTCAGTCTTCTGGCTTTTCTCCTTCCGGGTCGACTCGACGGGCCTCGAGTCAACTCGACTGTTCCCGAGTCGACTCGACTGTAGCTCGAGTCGACTCTGACAGTCCGCTAGACAAAACTATGCAGAATTGATTCTCCTTCAATTCTCTTCATCACCAATGGTCTCCACATACCCCTGTACCCCTGGCTCGCCAACTGTCCAATAGAAATCAGATTCCTCTGTAGTTGAGGCACGTGCCGTACGTCCTCAAGCTCAAGTGAAGATCCAGAAATCAACTTCACTTCCGTGCTTCCCCTTCCTTGTATGGTGCAAGGCTCTCCATCTCTTAGGTAGACTTTGCCAAAGTCTCCCTTCTCATATCCTCCAAGAAGCTTCCGTTGGGATGTAGCATGGAAAGACGCGCCCGAGTCTATCACCCAAGACTCGTCACAGGTAGATAAAGATAGAACGAGAGCATCCATGTCACCATCTTCAGCAAGATTTGCCAGATCCTTGCAGACTCCTTCAGTGTGGTCGCCTTGCTTCCCTTTAGGAGATTTGCAGTCCCTCCTAAAGTAAACCGTCTTTCCGTAGTTCCAGCACTTCGCTCCCTTGTTCTGAGGTGCTCGAGACCTGCTGGATCTCGACTTCGAGTCGCTTCGAAATCGACCGTCCTTCTTTTGTCTTCCCCGGTCAGAGGTGTTTAGTGCACTTCCAGACGACTCCGTAGCTCCAAAAGATTTTCTTCTTGCTTCTTCACTCAGAAGCACTCCCACAACGTCATCAAAGATCAACTTCCCCGTTGCCGAAGAGTTGCTCACCGCCATCACCAGGCCCTCCCAGCTATCAGGCAATCCGGAGAGGATTAGCAATGCCCGAATCTCATCGTCAAAACTAATCTCCACTGACTCCAAATGGGCCGTGAGTCCATTGAACTCATTGAGGTATTCTGCTACGCTGCCGCCATTTTTCATACGAAGATTAAACAACCTCTTCATGAGAAATACCTTTGTTGGGGGAAATGTCTCCGAGCAGGGGCCGACCGAGCAGACCCCTCCGAGCAGGGGCCGACCGAGCAAACCCCTCTGACCCGCGGGCGGTCGAGCCGCCCCCCCCTTTTTTCGGCCTGACAACATCCAAATAGCCCTACCAACCCTAGGATGTTTGACCTACGCGTTGAGATCACATCCTCCCGCAGCACGATCGAAAGGCCACGTTTTGTCTTCGCCAACAATGAATGTATATGGGTCCTGTGGACATCCGGTTCACTCAACAATCAAAGCGCATGGCACCTGCAGGCCCTCAGCCTACTCAACAATTAAAGAGTATGGCTTCCGTCGACTACGGATATCGAGCCTCTCACGGCAAACCCGCATGGCTACAAATGATGGCGTGACTCCACGACGACTCGAGCTTCGGCCTAATCTCCTACAGTAATAGCATTGATTTACACGATCGGGCATTAATGCACAATTGTACGACAAGCCAATTGCTCTGTCGCATCACAGGTAACCTGGCCCCCCCTTTTTATAAAAGGAAAACTCCTCCATTTTAGGGGGGACCTGACTCTCCGTCTCTCTCTCTCTCGCTCTCTCTCTTCCCCCACATTGATCCCTCACTGACTTAAGCATCGGAGGGCCGGCGCCGGACAGCCCGGCCATCGGCTTTTTGCAGATCTCCAGGAGGACGCTGCCCGCCGACAAGTCGCCATTCGCCACTCAGGCAGCGGAGCTCCTCCCTTTCGGCCGACAGTCGCCCTCGGGTCCAATTTCCAGCAACAGTTGGCGCTAGAGGAAGGGCCCGAGTCGTGACAATGAAGCTGAGAAGCAAGGGAGCTTCTAATGCCTCTCGACGTCCTCCACCTAGTCCCGGACACTCTGTCTAGAAGTCGCCACCTCTGGCCGAGTCGGCTCCCCAAGTTCGGCCGGAGCAGTTTGATGCCCTGGTGCAGCAAGTTCAGGCCCTGGCCGCTGCCGTCCAAGGCCTACAGCCAAGGGGCATCCCAACGGCAGCACTCCCTCCAGCCCCAGTTCAGTCGGTGCCTCCTGCAAGCGGATTGCCCCTCCAAGATCCCCAAGCTCAGGCCTCCCCCTGGAGGGAACACCCGGTGAGGGGTCCTGGTGACTGGCCACAACCGTCAGAAGCTGAGTCAGTCCTAGGGCAACCTGCGCCGGAGCGGACCGCCGCGGCGATCCCCCCGAGTGATGAGCTCGACAAGAAGGTCGAGAAGCTGGAGCGCCAGATTGAGGCACTCCACGACAGGAGGTCGGGACGCGATGGTGACCTCGAGTTTACCACGAGGTCCCCCTTCTCGCAGCAAATTGAAGATGAGCCGGTCCCGCTAAGATTCAAGATGCCCCAGGTGGAGCCTTACAACGGTAGGACCGACCCCCTTGACCACCTGGAAAGCTATCGGGCCTTAATGGCCCTGCAGGGAGCCTCGGAGGCCATGCTTTGCAAAGCCTTCCCAGCAACACTCCGAGGAGCAGCCCGACTTTGGTTTACCGGGCTGAAGCCTAGCACCGTCTCCTCCTTCGAACAGCTCGGCAGGCAATTTGCCAGCAACTTTGCCGCCAGCCGGCCCCAGCGGCGGACCTCGGACTCTCTCCTCGATATAAAATAAAAGGAGGGAGAGTCCCTCAGGGAATATTTGGACCGTTTCACCGCCGCCACATGGGAAGTCCGGGAGCTTGACCAGTCAATTGCCATGTCAGCACTAAAGACTGGGGCCCGGTCTTATAGATTCCTCTTCTCCATCGAGAAGAACTTTCCTGCTGACCTCACTGAGATGTTGGTTCGGGTGCGGAAGTATGCGAAAGCCGAGGAAGCTGTTGCCGTTAGACGGAGCAGGGCCGAGCAGACTTCCAAGAAGCAGAAAAGACGCCGCGAGGAACGCGACCATCCTAGAAGCCCGTCCCCGCGCCGAGCCAAGAATCTGCCTCGTCTGAAGAGTCCACCCCGATTGCGGGGACCACCTCGGCAAAGGTCCCCGCTCCGCCCGAGGTCTCCACCACGGGCCCGCATACCCAATGGGAGGTACGAAAATTACACTCCCCTTACTGCTCCTTGGGCCGAGATTCTCATGGAGATCGATGGTCGGGACTATTTTCGGCCCCCGCCCCCGAGACAAGATCCCGGGGCTTGGCGTAACTCCTGGAAGTACTGCCGTTTCCACCGGGATCACGTTCATGATACGGAGGACTGCTTCCAGCTCCGGGACGAGATCGAGGCACTCATCCGTCGAGGAGTGCTCGATCGGTTCGTACGAAACCGGCGCGAAGAGAGAAGGCCAGCGGAGAGTGCCGCACAGCCCGGAGATCCAAATGCCAACAGGCCCATCGCCGGCACCATCAACACCATCTGAGGCGGAGCCTCGGTCGGAGAAGCTCCAGAGGAAGGAACCGCCCCAAAGCGCCTGCGCGCCTCGGAAACCATCTCATTCTCGGATGAGGACTTGGAGGGAGTTGAAACTCCCCATGACGACGCTGTGGTCGTCTCTATGTTTGTGAATAGGTTCGATGTAAAACGTGACCTAATTGATAATGGGAGCTCGGCGAATGTTTTGTACTTTGACGCCTACTCTAGAATGGTGATGGAACAGCAACAATTGCGAAGGATGAACGCCCCGCTGGTCGGATTTACTGGGGACTCAGTCCCAGTAGAAGACGAGGTCGATCTCCTGGTCACAGTCGGGCTCGCCCTCCGGAAAAGTACCGTGAGGATGGGTTTCCTCGTGGTGCGCCTGCCCTCGGCTTATAATGCCATCCTTGGACGGCCAGGGCTCAACACTCTTCGAGCAGTGGTCTCAACCCGCCACCTGCTTATGCGATTCCCCACCAGCCAAGGAGTCGGCGAAGTCCGTGGGGACCAGGCGGTGGCGAGACGGTGCTACATAGCGACCCATGAGGCGAAGCGACTGGCCAAGGTGTCAGTTCCAACAACAGACCAGCCTTCGGCCAAAACCCTGGAAGCATAGGTCGGCCCTCAGAAGAATCGGGTAGAGCTCGGTGAGCTACTAGTCCAAGTTCCTTTACAAGAAAATTTTTCCGAGCTAACCGTGCAGATCGGCTTCGGCCTTGATGCTCGCGAGAGAGATCGCCTCATCAGCTTCCTGCGGAACAACATGGACGTCTTCACCTGGTCGCCCGCAGATATGCCAGGGATAGACCCGGAGATCGCGGTCCACCGACTCCAAGTGAAGCTCTGCAAACCCATGTGGCAAAAGAAGCGAAATGCCGCCCCAGAGCGACAACGAGCAGTAGCTGAGGAAGTCGATAAACTTCTCGAGGTCGGCTTCATCCGGAAGATATCCTATCCAGAGTGGCTCGCCAATGTGGTCCTCATCAAAAAGGTCAACGGGAAATGGTGCATGTGCGTGGACTACACCGACCTGAACAAGGCCTGCCCAAAGGACAGCTATCCACTCCCCAGCATCGATCAGCTCGTAGACTCCACCTCGGGACACGAGCTGTTAACATTTATGGACGCTTTCTCCGGATACAACCAGATCCGGATGGCGCCGGAGGATGAGAAAAAGACGGCCTTTATCACCGACGGGGGTACCTATTGCTACAAAGTAATGCCCTTTGGCTTAAAGAATGCCGGAGCAACTTATCAGAGGCTGGTCAGTCGAATCTTCAAAGACCAAATAGGCCGAAACATGGAGGTCTACGTTGACGACATGTTGGTGAAAAGCAAAGTGGCGCAAGATCATGTGACCGACCTCAGTGAAGCATTCTCCATACTTCGAAGGTACCGAATGAAGCTCAATCCGGCCAAATGTGCGTTCGGAGTCACCTCGGGCAAGTTTCTTGGCTTCGTAATTACACAGCGGGGAATCGAGGCCAATCCTGAGAAGATCCGAGCGCTCCAAGAGATGACGCCCCCGAAGACAGTCAAGAAAGTGCAACGGCTTACGGGCCGAGTCGCAGCTCTCGGAAGATTCGTCTCTCAGTCGGCCGAGCGCTGCCTTCCATTCTTTGCGGCTCTCAAGAAGCCAAAGAATTTTCTATGGTCGGCCGAATATCAGCAAGCTTTCGAGGAGCTTAAGTGTCTTCTTGCCTCTCCTCCGCTGCTCACGAAGCCTCAGCAGGGCGAACTCCTCTACTTGTACTTAGCTGTTTCTCCTGTAGCAGTGAGCTCGGTCCTGGTTCGGGAGGAGAGCAAGCTCCAAAAGCCAGTATATTACACTAGCCGGGTCTTGAGGGATCCTGAGACCCGATACTCCAAGTTGGAAAAGACCGCCTTTGCTCTGGTCGTCTCAGCTCGGAGGCTCCGGCCCTATTTTCAAGCTGACACGGTGGCCGTATTGACCGATCAACCGATAAAGCAGATTCTGCAGCAATCAGATCGTGCCGGTCGAGTTACAAAGTGGGCTGTCGAGCTCGGAGAGTTCGACCTCGAGTATCGACCCAGGCCAGCGATTAAGGCGCAGGCACTCGCCGACTTTATAGTCGAGTGCACCGTACCAGACGAGCCCGAGCCCGGGCCAACGCCCGTGAAGCAGCCCCCGAACCCGACATGGACCTTGCATGTTGATGGTTCTTCGAATTCGGGGGGTAGCGGAGCGGGCCTCATCCTCACCAGTCCAGATGGAGTGGTCGTCGAGCAGGCCCTGCACTTCGAGTTTCCCGCCTCCAACAATGTGGCGGAGTACAAAGCACTCATCGTTCGGCTCAAGTTGGCCAGGGAGCTAGGAGTAAGAGACCTAAGGGCCTTCAGCAATTTCCAGTTGGTCGTGAACCAAATCTTGGGTGACTTCGAGGCCAGAGAGCCCACGATGCAGGAGTATCTTCGGAAAGTGCGGGATCTCACTTCGACTCTGAGCTCCTTCCACATCCAACACTTTGCCAGATTGGAGAATCTCAGAGCAGATCAACTATCAAAGCTGGCGTCTTTTCGCATGAGCGAGCTTCCCAAAGTAGCAGCGCTGGAGTACCTCCCAAGACCCAGCACGGAGGAGCCCGAGCCGGCCCTTTGCATTGAAGTTGAGCCGAGCTGGGTGGACGAGCTCATTAGCTACTTGCGGGACGAGGTCCTCCCCAGCGATGAACGCGAGGCTCACCGAGTCAGGCGCCTGGCCGCTCGGTACATATTATACGAAGGCAAGCTTTATCGGAGGTCTTTTACCTCTCCCCTCCTCAGGTGCCTCCGCCCTACCGAGGCGAATTACGCAATGCGTGAAGTCCATGAGAGGATGATGACCCAAAGATTGATTCATAGATTGATTTTGATGATCACAAAACCTTGAAGTATAGATACTAATGTTTATGTTGCAAGAAGAAAGATATTTATTTTGCAAGGAACATAGCAAGTTGGAAGAACACAAGAAGGCCTCCAAAAGCTCTCAAGAAAAGTTAGAAGAAAGCTACAATTCATTGGCCCAAGTTTAAAGTTCAAAAGGTTCAAATTGGAGGAGTAAAATCAAAGGAAAAATTCGAAAGAATAGTCTTCGAGTCGACTCCAGTGGAACGCGAGTCGACTCCGATGGTTGGTAGGTCGACTCCAAAGAAAGCAAGAGTCGACTCTCAGCGGAACACAAAGAAAAAGTCAGAGAGCATTTTTGGGACTCTGAGATTCGAGTCGACTCCCGCATTGCACGAGTCGACTCCGAGACTCCGCGACCATCAACAGACAGAAAAACCAAGTTACTGCCTCTGAGATTCGAGTCGACTCCCAGACAGCTCGAGTCGACTCCAAGGCAGCGCTACACCAAGATGGCAGAAGGCTGTGTTTCGCAAACTGAGAGCCGAGTCGACTCCAAGGAAGTTCGAGTCGACTCCAAGACTGGACGAGCCAAAAGACAGAGGATCGGGAGTTCGGGCTCTGAGATTCGAGTCGACTCCCAGGACAGTCGAGTCGACTCGAGAGGACAAAATTCAAAATTGGATCCACGGACTTCAGTGGATGAGCCGACTCCGAAATTGCCAAGTTAAGCTCCAGAAGTTGGCGAGTCGACTCCAGGTTAAGACGAGTCGACTCCCAGTCGAGGCAAGCACATTAATTCAAATTTGGAACAGTGGCCGAGTCGTCTCCGGTAAAACACGAGCCGACTCCTGCAACAGGCGAGCCGACTCCTGATCGCGCGAGTCGACTCCAATCCCAACGGTAACATTGTCAGGAAATGCAGACTGTGTCCAACGGCTCTTTTTCTTGTCTCTAACGGCTATATTCTTGTTTCCACGCCATCTAAAGCTATAAAAACAAGAAGAGAGCCAGGGGAGAACTCATGGAAGTGGGAGAAAACATTTAGGAAAGAGATTCCAAGGGAAATCTCCCATAAGCACAATAAGGGCCATTCAAAGTGAAATAGAGAGAAGAAGAGCTTCCAAGTGTATCCCAAAGCTTCCTCTCCATCCGTGTGCTGCCGCGGTGATCCTCTACTTCGTGCCAAATCAGAAGAGGGTCAAGTAAAGAAGAAGTCGAGCTCCTCCATCTTCAAAATTCGTTTGAGGGCTTCTCTTTACTCTATTTGTTTATAGTGTTATATTTGCTTGTTTAAGAAGCTTTGATTTATCTTAAACTTTGTTATAATATCTTGTAACTTGATTCAATCACGGGATTGAATCAAGGGGTAAAGGTTTGTTGGTGAGCCAAAGGGAAAACCAACGGTGTAAGGTTTGTTGGTGAGCCAAAGGAAAAACCAACGGGGTTTAGGTTTGTTGGTGAGCCAAAGGGAAAACCAACGGTGTAAGGTTTGTTGGTGAGCCAAAGGAAAAACCAACGGGGTTTAGGTTTGTTGGTGAGCCGAGGGTAAAACCAACGTGTAAGGGTTTGATTGTGAGCCCGGGAAAACAATCGGAGTGGTTCTAGTCGGTGAGCCTGGAAAAACCGACCGAGTTCGTTGTGCGCTCGTAAAACAACAAGTTGGGTTGTGAGCTTGTAAAACAACCGGCTGTAATCGGTAGGATTATAGTGAAATTCCCAAGAGGTCTTGGGGAGTGGATGTAGGTGCTGGGGTGCACCGAACCACTATATGTCCTTGGTGTTTGTAATGCCTCTAGTTATTGTCTAACTAACACACTTACTTACTTAGATAAATTGCTTGCTTAATTCTTATCTGCACATCTTTTAGTTGCAAGCATATTTAATCAAGTCGAAGTCTATACATCAAAACCTTGCTAAGTTTAACTTTCACTGTGTATCTATACAACTTAGCATAGTTAATCAAAAAGTTTTAGAAGTAGCAGAAAAGTTTTAAAAGACCCAATTCACCCCCCCCTCTTGGGTTGTATCTACTGGGCAACAAGTGGTATCAGAGCAGGTGCTCAAATATTATTTGTAGTCTTAACCGACTAGAGTCAAAGATCATGACAACTCAAATAGATAGTTTTCTAGGAGAAGGACAGTTAATTAATAGGCCTCCACTGTTTAATGGCATAGACTACACATATTGGAAAGCACGCATGCGCATTTTTATTCAATCACAAAACTATTATTTATGGAAGATCATAATAAATGACCTTCATACACTCTCTAAAACTATTAATGAAAAGGACTTAGCACAATTGAATGCTAATGCTATGAACATATTATATTGTGCTATTCATGAAACGAAGTTTAATGAAATTTCTGCATGCTTATCTGCTAAGGAGATCTGGGATACTTTAGAAACTATTTATGATAAATCTCAGATTAGCTCACATGTGCTTCAATTGCGTACTAACAATGAGATTGCAGAATCCTCCACAGTAGCCGAGTCGACTCCCAGTTCGTCCGAGTCGACTCCTAGAGGAGAACAGTCTGAAAGGCAGAGACACAGTCTTGAAGACCCTGTGAACGAGTCGACTCCAAGTAGTTCCGAGTCGACTCCCAAGCTAGCCGAGTCGACTCCAATAAGGTCCGAGTCGACTCCGAGGCAAATCAGCTTCCTAAAGACAAGGAAAAAGAGGAAGCAAGAAGAAAGGAAGAAAGAGATAAAAAGGAAGAAAGCCTTGACCAAGAAAGAGTCAAGCCAAAAAATAAAGGTTAGGAGCAACAATGATGATATTAGCTCCAAGAAACTACAAGAGGTAACTGACTTGTGCTTTATGGCACAAGAAGACAAGGTAAAATCTGAATCTACTCTTACCTCAAATGATTTTCAAGAAGAATTCTCTTATGATGAATTATTAAATGCTTTTCATGAGTTGTATAGTGAATGTAGAAAATTAACTGTAAAGAATAAAAATCTTAAGAAACTAAATTCTGAAAATGAAAGCTTAAGGTCATTTTCAGAAGAATTGATTCAGAAAAATCATAGCTTAATTAAAGAAAATCAAAACTTAAGTAAAGAAATTAACCAATTAAGATGTTTTATTAACAAATTCACTGTAAGTTCAGAAAGATTAAAAATGATGTTTGAAAGCCAACATGCTGATTTTGATAAATCAAAATTTAGCTTGACTCCTTCACTTAGCCATAAATCTCTAGAGAAAAAGGTTATCAATTTACCAAGCAAACCATTAAATAAGATAACTTATTTCAAAAATGAAAAGGATGGGAATAACAACTTTACCTATCGTTCTAGTATAATTAAATCAAATGGTAAAGTTATTACTATTAAACAGATATGGGTTCCAAAAGGAACCATATGTCCTAACTCTCAAGGACTCAAGCAAGCTTGGGTACCCAAAATGAGAAAATGAGGATGTACACATAGGTGTACCAAGGTACCTATGGAACATAAAGAAACTTAAAAAGTTATTAACAAAAAAAATAATAATGAAATCAGTAATTCTTGCATCTCATCATTATTTGTGCTTTAGTATTTGATATGATTTGCTAGTAGTGATCAATTTTGTGATATAGAAAATACTTTTGGAAATATAATCAAATCTCTTCATTTTTTAGTATACTTTACTCACTATTGGATAAGTTGCTAAATGATTAATCAATTTATTAAGAATAACTCTATGAATTCTCTATATGCTTGATTGAGAGTTATTATCCATGGCATTATTGTTTATTGATCATAGATATGATAATGTGTACTTGGTATGTTTTTGAATATATGCACTATGAATACCAAGAAACCATCCTTGGCATATAAAATCAACTCATGCTAGTATGTACTTAATCTCAAAAGACCTTGCCATAGGCTTACTTAGATTATCTACTTAAAGGTCAAAGTTTTGCTATGCATGCTAACTAAGGAAACAAACAAAAATCATTTCTAAATCTAAAGATGTTGTTTCCATCTCCAAGTTTTTCAAAAGCTTACATTGGATTTATTCTTGAAAAATAAAACTGAAGTATTTTTCTGTATTTACTAAATCTTGTAAAAGTGGTTCAAATGATAAAGGTTTCCAAACTGTGAAGATCATGGCACGGTGTTGAAAACCAAAATCCTGATAAAGGTTATACAGAAAATAATATTAAATCCAATGATTTCAGCACCAAGGACACCATAAGCAAAATAGGATTAATAGAATTCTTGAAGAAATGAAAAAGACAATTATGTATGATAGTCATCTACTTAAATAATTTTTAAAAGACTATCATCACTGCTTGTCATACATATGATTTCTATTTTTGATGAAAATTTTGATCTTCTGAAAAATGGAAAATGAACCATTGCATATCTTTCATATTTTTCAGTCGTACATGTTATTATGAAAATAATGCCAAATCTGATAGAGATATGTCTATCCTTGGATATCATTCATCAAGCAATGCATATAGAACATTCATGAAAAATTCTAGTTGTAGAAGTATCAATTCATTTTATTCTTTATGAGACTAATGATTTATTATCAAAATACTAAAATCAAATTAAATGATTAATCTTTTACATATGCACTTAATGAAGAAAAATTGATGACTACTAAAAGACTAAATCAAGAAAAGAGGAAATAGATCTTGATAAAGATTCTTGCATGATTAGAAGTAAAGATCATCATTATCATGTGCTTGCTTCATGAGCTTTATATTCTGTCAAATGAATGTGTAGAAGTCACTCCTATGTGGTTACTTCATTAAAAAGGAGATCTATGAAAAATAACCACCATATTTAAAAATACACATTACATATATGATAAAGCAATATGTGATTTAGAACAAGCATCAAAAGCATGATATATAAAAGCTTAAGCAATCTTTTTGATAGAAAGTAATAGTGATAAATCTATGCATCAAAAAGATGAATTTGTGATATCTTATTTGCTCAAAGTATGCATTGATGACATCATTTTTGGTTATACTAATGAAGAGTTATATTGCAAAGTGAGTTTGAAATATGATGAATGAATTAACATCTTCTCTCAAACTCCAAATTAAGACAAACAGGAAAGGGGATCTTCATTGACCAACGTTAGTCCACAAGAAAACTCTTATAGAAGATTGGCATGAAGAAGGTATATCTATGACCCCATCTTGTAGAATTTGAAAAGGATGAGCAAAGTAGATCTATTGTGTTAAAGCTGTATTGAAGCATGATAGAATAATTATTTTATCATACAGCTAGTAGACCAGATTGTATGCTCATTATGTGACCTTGTGCAAGACTTCAATCTAACTTTAATTAATCATATTTTATTGATAACAAATAAATCATAATCTGAATTTTGATAGAAACAAATGTTAAAGATAAATTGATTAAAACATAGTTAACATATCTTATTGATAATTATCTTAAGCAAATAGAATCTAAACTAAATTGACTTAAACTATCTTGGTTAATGAATCTATCTCTTTAGTTCAAATGATATGTGCTTGCTTATATTTAGGCAATCTCTTGAGTAAAGTGACTCAATATTCAACTATTGTCATATCTTATATTGAGTCATCTAGTTATAAAAAAAAAATAAATATGTTGGATAAATGTTTTGTATCTTGAAGAAACTAATGACTTTCTTTCAAGAAAGAAAAGGAGTTTGTTAATAATACAGGATCCTTTAACAAGAAAATGAGAGATCTCAACTTGAAGGATATCTCCATGTAAGATACAATAAACATTCACATGCAAACAAGAGAGAGGACCTTCTTCAGCCAAAAGTTCACACATAAGAAATCTAGTAGGTATTTGACTGAAGAATGCAGAATGAATTGGTAATTCTAGATACTTCTCTCATAAATTCATTGAGCAAAGTCAATAACTTAAATCTTATTATGGCATGATTAAGGTCTTTAATTATTAATTTTTGATATCATGTCTATATATACATATATTGATTGACTTATACGTTTAGAAATTGTTTCATGGTTTGCCCAAACTATAATATATCTTTGCCTATGTCATAATCATGAAATACACAAGTTTATGCATAAAATTTTGATTTAAAATAACTTGTGAGAAGTTATGAATCCTTGAGCACAATGAAAATATTGTTTGCATAATATACATCTATATGATACATAAGATTATTTCATTATTCTGCTCTTTCATGTAAATTACTTGAGAATAATGAAGAGAGAGAGATAAAGAAAAGAAAATGGATATTACTCAAGAGATGAAAAATCTAGGCAAAAGCAAGTACTCCAATCTTAAGGAAAAGCAAAACAAGCATAATATATTCGGCATATTTGGAAGTGATAAAATCCATAATTAATTACACTTAAACAGGGAGAGTTTGAAGTGAACATTTTAACCTTTCTATATTGCTCATCATAGGGATGGTGCCAATGGGGAGGCTAGTGGTAGTACCCGGCACTATTTGACCCAACTATTCGGTGTAGGGCATATTAGGGACGGCACAAGAGGGAGGCTAGTGGTAGTACCTCGTGCCCCTTCCCAACTCCACCGGATAGGGAGCAAATAGAGTATAGAGCATAAGAAAGTTATAAATGAAAAACAAAGAAAATGAAAGTAGAATTAAGTCAAATTTCTTAATCACTTGAAAACACACTTTAAGGATGAAATCATTGCAAGATTATATTTAAATAGGGGGAGTTTATTTGAAAAGTATTGATTTGGATCCTTGACATGCTTGTTCTTAATATTTTAATGCATGATTTAACACATGAGATGTTTTGCATATGGTATGATGTCTTGATTTATGGGTTCTCAATATTTTGTAATGCTTCATACTTGGACAATTTGATTGAATGTTTGAATTGCTACATAACATCTTTTGTTTGATCCTATTGAAAAGAAATAAAATAGATTCATTCACAATCATTGTAGAAAGGAGAAGAGAAGAATATCTCTATTTAGGAAAAATAAATTGATTTTGATCTATCTTTCTACTCGCCTAACTTTGATACATAATGTCCTAATACTTGTTAAAATATCCTTTATTTTGTATCAAAACTCAAAATTAAACACAAAGATTCTGAAAGTGCTTTAATGTTATTGAAATATGTACTTTTCAATCGTAATAATTTAAGATGAGCCACAATGTGAAAGATACATATCTCAAATTATGACTTAAAAGGGTTCTATTGAAAATCCTATGTAATTCAGAATCCGATTTTGTATAAAAATTTAAACTCCATATGATTACTAAATAAAATCTTAATGTAAGAAAAACAGAATTAATTCTGATGCCTTTGGTTGATTGCTACGATACGCATCCGAAACATATCATTTCTTATCTTCAAAGTGTACTAATATTGGTCCAAATGATGTGTCTTTCGATGATATTGATTGCAAACAAAAATTTCTAAATATATGATTTTATTTTGATATTAAAAAGATTTATTGTGTTTCATGAATACATTGGTGAAAAACTATGATTAAGAAATTGAGTTCTATAAATATATATACCTCAATGATCATCTATATGTTTTTTCTCTCCTACATTCTTAAAGATTTCCATCAGAATATCAATAGAGTGAATGATCTTAAAACTAGAAATATTTCAGTTCACTCAAATGACTCTAAAAGAAAGAAAATGTAAATGCTTTTGAAAGAAATTGAGCTTCAATTGAATCATTTTCTGATTAATACTTTTATACATTTTCTCTAAGATTAGGAGAAAGCATAACTTGTTCTTAAAGGATTAGAAAGAGTGATTACCATAAATTCTGAATAATTCTAGATCACTCTACATTCTTGATATTACAGAATTTCAGTGTTATTCACGTTTATCACTAAAATCTGAAATTCAACAATTTAAAATGATTAAAGAAGAATGCATCTTTTGAGGGGGAGCTTTAGATATTTAGTATCTTATCCTAAAGTTACTTCAATTTGATGTATACCTTAAATCTTATGGATTGATTTTTATGAACTTCCTTATATTGCAAGACATGCTTTAAATTACCTTGAGATGAGTTCTATAAAGGTTGTCTTATCTCAAATCTTGAGTCTTATGAAAATAAGCTGAAACTTATAGAAAATATATTTTTGAGATTGACAATTTTATTGAACATTATCTTAGGATTCTAAACTCTTAAATGGAATGATCAATTGAGGGGGAGAAAGAAAATTTCAGAAGGAGAGGTCTTATGGAACTTAATCGCATAAATCTATAACTAAAGGAGAGAGAAAGAATACTAAATGAAAAGTGATTCTTATACTCTCCAATATGTATCATCTGAAATTTAAATCTGAAAATCTTTATGATACACCTTGAGGCGTGTTATTTGGTTAGTATATCTCATGCATCACTCTTGAACCAAATTGCAAATCTTAAGAGCCTCTAATTTAATGAAAAAGGAGGAGAATAATGTATTAAATTTTCTTGAGTATCTCTTAGAAAATCTATTTTTTTTAAACTTCACTAATGAGCTCTAATTGGCTTGCTTTTTGGAACTTCAATTTTGTGCAAATTCATTATTTTATGTATCAAATTGTGCTTATTTTCTAAAGAAATAAAAGAAAGTCTTTAAAAGAGCTCTAAGATGTATCAAAAATTGCATGAATGTATATTTTGATATTTGTGCCCCAATGCTCCTATTATCATAAAAGAACTTTGAAGTCATTAAGAGAATTAATTAATTTGCTCTCATGGTTGATAAAATACTTAATAGATTGGGCAAAAGGTCCTAAATGAACAAGCTTTCATACTTATTATTGAAGAGAGGTTAGATTTCCATTCGTGTGGTACTTCTTGAATTAACTTAAGAAAGATTCCACCTACACTTGCTTAGAAAACTATCTGTGGTATCACATTCGATGTGTTCTGCTATGAAATTATCTTAATTGGCTCTGATCTATGCTCATTAATCTGATTCTAATATTATTGCCTTGAGTTATATGATTCATATCCTTGCAATAATTTGACTTGCAAATCAGAGTACAATAAGGAAAAGAAATATATGAGCATTCTGATCTTTGTGCTTAATGTTTCACTATCTTTTTGATGTTGTCAAAAAGGGGGAGAAATATCTAAGTATATGCTCATAATGCCTTTATGAGCAGGAGAAATATATATCTAAGTATATGCTCATAATGCCTTTATGAGCAGGAGAAATATCTAAGTATATGCTTATAATGCCTTTATGCTTTGAATTGAATACAAATCAGCTTAAATTGAAATATGTTGATTGTGTTAAGCTGATTAAATCTAAAGCATTATCATGAAGTATGTTTTTTAAATATATATGTTTTCTACTTCATGCAACTTAGCTATGTATTACTTCTAGAAAACAATATCTTTTATATTGCATATACTCCAAGTTTTGTCATCATCAAAAAGGGGGAGATTGATGACCCAAAGATTGATTCATAGATTGATTTTGATGATCACAAAACCTTGAAGTATAGATACTAATGTTTATGTTGCAAGGAGAAAGATATTTATTTTGCAAGGAACATAGCAAGTTGGAAGAACACAAGAAGGCCTCCAAAAGCTCTCAAGAAAAGTTAGAAGAAAGCTACAATTCATTGGCCCAAGTTTAAAGTTCAAAAGGTTCAAATTGGAGGAGTAAAATCAAAGGAAAAATTCGAAAGAATAGTCTTCGAGTCGACTCCAGTGGAACGCGAGTCGACTCTCAGTGGAACACAAAGAAAAAGTTAGAGAGCATTTTTGGGACTCTGAGATTCGAGTCGACTCCCGCATTGCACGAGTCGACTCCGAGACTCCGCGACCATCAACAGACAGAAAAACCAAGTTACTGCCTCTGAGATTCGAGTCGACTCCCAGACAGCTCGAGTCGACTCCAAGGCAGCGCTACACCAAGATGGCAGAAGGCTGTATTTCGCAAACTGAGAGCCGAGTCGACTCCAAGGAAGTTCGAGTCGACTCCAAGACTGGACGAGCCAAAAGACAGAGGATCGGGAGTTCGGGCTCTGAGATTCGAGTCGACTCCCAGGACAGTCGAGTCGACTCGAGAGGACAAAATTCAAAATTGGATCCACGGACTTCAGTGGATGAGCCGACTCCGAAATTGCCAAGTCAAGCTCCAGAAGTTGGCGAGTCGACTCCAAGTTAAGACGAGTCGACTTCTAGTCGAGGCAAGCACATTAATTCAAATTTGGAACAGTGGCCGAGTCGTCTCCGGTAAAACACGAGCCGACTCCTGCAACAGGCGAGCCGACTCCTGATCGCGCGAGTCGACTCCAATCCCAACGGTAACATTGTCAGGAAATGCAGACTGTGTCCAACGGCTCTTTTTCTTGTCTCTAACGGCTATATTCTTGTTTCCACGCCATCTAAAGCTATAAAAACAAGAAGAGAGCTAGGGGAGAACTCATGGAAGTGGGAGAAAACATTTAGGGAAGAGATTCCAAGGGAAATCTCCCATAAGCACAATAAGGGCCATTCAAAGTGAAATAGAGAGAAGAAGAGCTTCCAAGTGTATCCCAAAGCTTCCTCTCCATCCGTGTGCTGCCGCGGTGATCCTCTACTTCGTGCCAAATCAGAAGAGGGTCAAGTAAAGAAGAAGTCGAGCTCCTCCATCTTCAAAATTCGTTTGAGGGCTTCTCTTTACTCTATTTGTTTATAGTGTTATATTTGCTTGTTTAAGAAGCTTTGATTTATCTTAAACTTTGTTATAATATCTTGTAACTTGATTCAATCACGGGATTGAATCAAGGGGTAAAGGTTTGTTAGTGAGCCAAAGGGAAAACCAACGGTGTAAGGTTTGTTGGTGAGCCAAAGGGAAAACCAACGGGGTTTAGGTTTGTTGGTGAGCCAAAGGGAAAACCAACGGTGTAAGGTTTGTTGGTGAGCCAAAGAGAAAACCAACGGGGTTTAGGTTTGTTGGTGAGCCGAGGGTAAAACCAACGTGTAAGGATTTGATTGTGAGACCGGGAAAACAATCGGAGTGGTTCTAGTCGGTGAGCCTGGGAAAACCGACCGAGTTCGTTGTGCGCTCGTAAAACAACAAGTTGGGTTGTGAGCTTGTAAAACAACCGGCTGTAATCGGTAGGATTATAGTGAAATTCCCAAGAGGTCTTGGGGAGTGGATGTAGGTGCTGGGGTGCACCGAACCACTATATGTCCTTGGTGTTTGTAATGCCTCTAGTTATTGTCTAACTAACACACTTACTTACTTAGATAAATTGCTTGCTTAATTCTTATCTGCACATCTTTTAGTTGCAAGCATATTTAATCAAGTCGAAGTCTATACATCAAAACCTTGCTAAGTTTAACTTTCACTGTGTATCTATACAACTTAGCATAGTTAATCAAAAAGTTTTAGAAGTAGCAGAAAAGTTTTAAAAGACCCAATTCACCCCCCCCCTCTTGGGTTGTATCTACTGGGCAACAGAGGATTTGTGGAAACCACCTGGGGGGACGAGCATTAGCGTACAAGATTTTGCGCCAAGGGTACTACTGGCCGACACTCCAGAAGGATACCCTCGACTTCGTCCGAAGATGCGACCGCTGCCAGAGAAATGCCAATGTCCAACGCCGGCCCTCGGCCTGTTGACCTCGATCAGCTCCCCTTGGCCATTCGCCCAGTGGGGGATTGACATCTTGGGCCCATTCCCTCTGGCAACTGGGCAAAGAAAATTCCTAGTCGTCTCCATTGACTATTTCACCAAATGGGTGGAAGCCGAGCCAGTTGCCCGGATCACCGAGCAGAAGATGCGCGACTTCGTCTGGAAGTCAATAATATGTAGATTCGGTCTCTCCCGCATCCTCATATCAGACAACGGTCGCCAGTTCGACAACGCCCGTTTCAGAGAGTTCTGCTCCGAGCTTGGCATCGATCATCGCTTCACCTCGGTCGCGCAAACTCCAGACGAATAGAGAAATTGAGGTAACGAATCGTACTATTTTGCAGAAGCTCAAGGCCAGGCTCGACCAGTCCAAGGGACAGTGGGTCGAAGACCTGTACAACGTCCTATGGGCTTATCGGACTACGTTTCGCGTACACACTGGCGAAACTCCTTTCAATTTGACGTACGGGACAGAAGTCGTCATCCCACTAGAAATCGGACTCCCTTCTCCAAGGGTGGAATATTTTGACGCCAGCTCCAGCTCCTCACAGCTTAGAAATAACCTGGACCTAATCGAGGAGACGAGAGAAGCCACCCGAGTTCGCATGGCGAGGTACCAGCAAAAGACAACGCAATACTACAACGCCAAAGTCAAAGTCAAATCCTTCAAAGTGGGGGACCTCGTCCTCAGAAGGGCAGAGGCCTCCCAACCGACCAAGTAGGAAAAGCTGACCCCGAACTGGGAGGGACCCTACCGGATCGCACGCGTCCAGGGACCCGGGGCGTACAAGCTGGAATCTCTCGACGGGACCCCCATTCCACGAAGCTGGAGTTCTGAAAACCTTCGGGTGTACTACCAATAGAATCTCGAAGGATCCTCCGTTTCAATCATAAATCTCACATTTTGGCAGTGACTTATTCGCAATTGCTTAATTGTGCTGAATTTCTCCTGGTGTCTAAATGCTTTGACTCCCAGAAGATCCGGCCCAGCTCGTGTATCCGACCCTGCTCGGATACAACCAGGATCGAGCGTAGCCGGACGCCTTCACAAAAAACTTGGAACACCGATATCGAGCTCGGCTCGATCTCCACCGACTATCGAGCTTGGCTCGATCTCCATCCATCGAGCCCAGCTCGATCTCCATCCATCGAGCCCAGCTCGATCTCCATCGACCGTCGAGCTCGGCTCGACCTCCATCAATCATCGAGCTCGGCTCGATCTCCATCGATCATCGAGCCCGACTCGACCTCCATCGACCGTCGAGCTCGGCTCGACCTCCATTAATCATCGAGCTCGGCTCAATCTCCATCGACCATCGAGCTCGACTCGATCTCCATTAAATACCTCGACTACACTCGGGATGCCCCGATGCTTCGGGATGATGGAGTACCCTCGCGGTCTCCCCGAAAATAAATGTTCGTGGATGTTCAAAAGTTCGAGATGCGGCCCTCAACTCCATCGGACTCGCCCCGACCTCCATCAATCATCGAGCTGTTAGATGTATGCCCTAGAAGCCAATTTGGCTGACACATTGTTGATTCTAGGGACATAATTTTGTACTTGACTATTTATTATTGAATAAATAAAATGCATCTTTTCATTCATATTGTTTATGTGTCTATGAATCGTCCAAGAAATTAATAAGATGATGATACATATTCTCAAGAGTTGAGAATTTGAGCCATGTATCATTGGTGATTAATTTCTAAATGCTCCTGATCAATGGATCATCACGAGGACGGTGATCGATCCGATCAGTGCACAGATCACTTTCCTTCTGGATGGACGAGACTTGAGTCCACAGTGTAGGGACACTGAAGTGATAGTGCAGGTGCTTGTTAGAGAACAAGGGTACTGAGCGTGACCAAGACAAGAAGTCACTTGGATGTCTATCCACTCGTCAGTGACTTGCTTGATGTTGCAGTAGTGTGACTGGTCCTTTGACCTGCGGTGCTTCGGCTACTCACAGTGAGGTTATTGTAGTTTGACTGCACACATACATGGTCTCTAGCCATATGGGTCCATGCAGTGTAGATTGGCTGCAGTAGGTTCACTGTAGGAGTAGGGTATGCACCTATAAGGAATCTATCGACCTTGATAGAAAAGGAGTGATCCTATGTGATTTGTTAGACTGAGTTCTAAGACCTTGGCCAGGGCAGTAATATAAAGTGAAAAAGAGTTTTCCACTATCGAACTCAAGTCGAATAAATCTTGACATATGACAGACGATGGGGTTTGACGAGTTGTCCATGACCTCCGTCCTGTAGGGATCCACGATAGTAGGACTGTATCACATGTTAACTGCACCTAGAGGTTCATCTTTCTATTCTACTGGGTAGCCACTACATGCTGCTAGGTGTCACTGGTGGATGGTGGGACTCATAGGGATTATCTTGATGATCGATAAACCCTAATGAGTTGAGTTGGAATCGTTCCAACCCATTGAAAGGAGTTTTCAATGATATTGTGATAGAGATCATAATATATCTCACTACCAGTCAGAGTAGAACCTATGGAGTCACACACACTAGAAGTATTGACCGATCCGATGGTTGAAATCGTGATTAGGAATCACAAGTAATCAATTTGATTGATAAGAAGTTGAAGAAGGAAAGGAAATTAATTAATTGGACTTGAAACAAGAATCCTACTTCGGGTAGGATTCCTAGAGTCCTAATTGGATTAGGACTGGGAATCCTAGTTGGAGTAGGACTGGGATTCCTACTTGGAATAGGATTCCTCAATCCTAATGAGATTAGGAGTTTTGAATCAAAATTGGATTCCTACTTGGAGTAGGATTCCTAGAGTCCTAATCGGATTGGGACTTTGGATTCAAATTAGAGTCCTAATTGGATTAGGACTAGAATTAAACAAATCCTAATTGGATTAGGATTCCTTAAGTCCTAATTAATTATTAATCTAATGAATCAACATGACTCCTAATTGGATTAGGATTGAAGAGTTCAATTGAGTCATGGTTCATTCAAGTCCTAATTGGATTAGGACTAGCATAGATTGAACCCAATTTGGCTAATCCTAATTGGATTGGGATTAAACCATAAGAGAGGCACCTAATCCTTTTTGGAAGAGGATTAGGGCATCACAAGAAGGAGGGATCACGCCCCTCCTCCTCTCCTTGTGTGCGGCATGAAGAGAGGGGCCGGCGCCCCCCTTCTCTCTTTGGAAAACCATCTAGGGCTCCTACTTTGGAGGAGCCCTTGATGGCTATAAAAGGCACCATGAGGCCGGCGCCCTAAGGCATTGGAGTCCTCTTCCTCTTGTGCCGTGGCCACCCTCTTCCTCCCTCTTAGTTGCAGCCGCAAGCAAGGGAAGAAACCTCCAAGTGTTGGCGGCCTCCTCCTCTTCCTTTTCTTCATCAAACGCAAGCAACAGAAGAAGGCTGTGCAGGGGCTCATCTTCTTCCTCTTCTTCATCCTTCTTCTTCCCCCTCTCAAGCACTTTCAAGAGTTGAAAGAAAGAGAGGAGATCAGCCATCGAAGGAAGTCTCTGCAAGGGAGCTAGCACCCCGGGGAGACAAGAAAACATTGAACGGTCCTCTACTTCGTGTGGATACCCGTAGAGGCCGGACGTTTGAACGGCTTCAAGCGAACCCTCTTCCAAAACCACGAATTCAGATTTGCGGTGATCATCTACCCGCGCAAGGTGAAGATTTGATCTTCCTAATAGTTTTAAAAGTTTTAATTCTTACCTAATTACGAAAGGTCTCGAAACAACGTTCATGCGATGAACGTCGATCCCGCACATGCCTCTTCCGCTGCCATCTGATTTAATTTTTGAAATATCAGCGGCATGGGCGGGTTCCCAACACGAGCTCGGCTCGATCTCCATCGATCGTCGAGCTCAGCTCGATCTCCACCGACCATCGAGCTCGGCTCGATCTCCATCGACCATCGAGCTCGGCTTGATCCTCACCGACCATTGATGCTTGGTTCCGATGTCAGACCTAGGTCGAAATTTGGGCGCCTTGAAGCCATCGGCAACTTCATGCACGAGCTCAAAGGGCTACGACCCTGATGAGAGCATAAAAGTGCGACCTACATGTCACTTAAATTAGTATTATTGCTAACTGATAATGATAAATTCACTGGATTAATATTATATTTGGGTTTGGCACAGATTTTCATAAATTAGAGATAAAATGCACATTGAGTACAAATTTGACTAAAGAAGGATCCCTTCCCAGATCCGACCCGGTTGAAGATCGGGTCGGGTCCGAGTCGGGTTCGGGTCCGAATCGGGTCCAATTTCTTTATGCTTTTAGGAAAGAATTTTGGGCAAATCTAATTTGACCATATCATAACTATGAGGTGCTGGGTGACCCATGACTTGAAAAACTTGCAATTGACCTCCAGTCAGAACAGATGACCCGTGACGAACTGAGTCCGTCCGTCTACAAGCCAAATTTCATATCACACTATTTTTTTTTTATCTATATGACTGATTGGACGGAACTTGGTGTCTCCCAGCTCCCATCCCGTTTCCTCCCAGCATCTCGTCCATCCACGACAATCTCGTGCAAGCGCCCCATTCCTATTCAGCCGTGAAGCATCTTCTATGATCAACGCCCGAATCATCCCGTGGCCTCGCATCCAACCCGTGCCAGCTCCCGTCGGATCCCCAGCATCACGCATCCATTTTCCTCTTCCGCTTCATCATCAGCTCTTTCGTGCCAGCCACCGTGCCAGCAAGCATCCCGTGATGCAAGCCGAGATCCCGTGCCTGCAACGCCCGCGTTCTTCACGCGCTGCCAGCATCCCAACCGCATCCCAGCAAGGAAAATCCCAGCTCCCGATTCATCTTCCGTGATCCAAGCAGCCGCTCCAGCCGTCCGCAGTGCATCACCGCCTTCTCCTTCCTCTCGAGATCCAGGCTCTCCCTAATTCGTTATTCACCCTTAAATCCCAGTTCTTCCGTGAACAGCTCCTCCTCGTCGATCCCGCTTCCAATCCGGCACCCAAAGAAGGGAAGAGCACCCCAGCATCCTTCCTCTTCCGC
This sequence comes from Phoenix dactylifera, assembly GCF_051530095.1. Taxonomy (NCBI): domain Eukaryota; kingdom Viridiplantae; phylum Streptophyta; class Magnoliopsida; order Arecales; family Arecaceae; genus Phoenix; species Phoenix dactylifera. The sequence continues at coordinate 20,718,417 of NC_143207.1, forward strand.
ATGCGATCCCGGACGATTCGCCTCCCAGCAAAAATTCCGCAGTGCCCCAGCCACGGATCACCATCCAGATCAGCTCCCTCCGCCTCTTCCACGTGTGATCACCTCCTCCCAGCGTCCGAAGCCGCGTCCAAGCTCCGTGATCAACGTTCCTAGCTGTCTCCCGGAATCCCAGCGACCGCATTCTTCACACGGCGAAAATCCCAGCGCTCCGCAATTACCGTCGCTGCCAGCTTGTCCCCAACGCGTCTCCAAGAGCTATAAGAAGGAGGGAAGAAGAAGAAGGAGGGGTGTGCTCGGTTGGGGTCGGTTCCAAAGAACAGAGGAGGGAGGAGCTCGGCTTGGTGCGGGATTGGGGCCAAGAAACAAAGGTTGGGAAGAAGAAGGGGGGCGGACCAGCAGTGCTCTGTTTTCAATCTGAAAACAGAGCATTACGTTTCTTGTGTTTTCTTTTTAGTTTTTTTTTCTTTAAGAGGTTATGTTTTTAATTGGTGTTTAGTCGTTCTGTTTTGAGTATCATGTTATTCTTATTTATTTATTTTTATTTTGATTGAGAGCAATGTTTTTAGTAAGAGTTTTATTTTGAGAGCATGTTGTCTTGGGGTTTTTAGTTTTAGTTTAATAGAGAGATCTATTTATGCTAAAGTTTTTAATTTCTATTGTTTTTAATTTCCGTTCTCCAAATTCTATAATCTTTCTTCTTTGTTATGCAATACAATTAAATCTTCTTTCATGCAATCGATGTTCTAGTCTTCAATATTTCTAGCACTGTTTTCATCCATTTTATGCCAGAGTTTTCTTTTTCATTAAATATATAAATGATCCTCGAATTTAAGTACCTGTCTTTCAGTTAATTTCAATTAGAAAACATTCTCCGGTAGACCAGAGAATCATTCAAACATCCCCGACGTAATGTTTTTCTTTTATCATTCAAAAATCGATTTCAAATCCGAGTGAACGTTCTAATTTTTTTGCAACTCCAATCGCCTATCTGTGGATCGACCTCTTACAACCTCTATTCTTCGAGTAGAACAGGTAATAGTTAAATTAATTTAAACTTTGTTTGTCGGTTCTAACAACGATCTGTTTAGCGTATTTTTAAGTAAACAGGAACCGCACAACAGACCCCATCCTTCGGATTAAGCTTGGGGCCGTCCTCCATGACGAACAGTTCGCAGCACGGGGCATATAGCCCCGAGAAGGTACGTTCTGATTGGCGCCTATGTCTTGTTCGATACGCACGTCCCATTCATTTTCACGTTGGATACTTTAGTACCCCGGCCGATATCGGGGTCCCCCGCCGAGCCGATTACGGACTAAAATCTGGTCGAGCACGCCTACTTGAACCCTAGGACGGTTTCACGGCCGTGGAGCTCGGGGCCCCAGCCGCAGGGCCCCGCGGCGACTCGAATCCAAGAGCTCAGCAAGCTCGGGCATTCTTTCGATCTAAAGTACCTTAGCAGCTCAGGAATCCGAGCAGCAAAGCCCTGGCAAACATTAACTAAAAAATAAACCAGAATTGGCAGAACGAAAGTTGAATGCTTTCATTCAAAAGCCCGAGGGCCAAATACAAAATTAAGTCTCGGCCGTGCGGTAGACACGGGCCGACCTCTTGTTACAAAAGGAAAAGAAAAGGTACAAGATTAAGAGGCAGCTGCCGCGGCATCACCAGCCGAGGTCTCCACGGGCTCGATTTCAACGCCCTGGGCTTCGGCCCCTTCAGCGGTTGCCCTGGGCTCGCCGCCTTCAGTGTCCCCGGGCGCGATCTCGAGAGTAGCTCCCCGAGCAGCCCCATCCAAAGAGGCCTCCGGAGCTGCCTCTCCGGTCGCCTCGACCGGTTCCTCCATGAGGCCCTCGACTCCAGCTCCGGGCTGGAGTAGACTGAGATCAAAATCGGGGCAAAGCTAGCGTAGTTGATTGCGGAAGTCGTTGAACCCCTGGATAAGGCCGTTCACGGCCTCCTCCTCGAGCAGCTCTCGAAACTCTTCCGATTCTCGGAAGGGTCGGACGGCATCCTGAGCCCGTTCTTGGGCCTCTTTTTCCCGAGCTTCGAGTCGCTCGGCCTTCTGCTCTGCTTCTTTTGCTCTCTGCTTGTGGATAGCGAGCAGAGACTGCGCCTCGGCCAGGCGAGCCTCGGCGGCCCGCAACTCTGATCTGGCCAGAGTATGAGCGGCCTTCTCCTCATCAAGCGCCATCGATAGGAGCTTGACTTCATCCTCGGTGGTGCCTACTCTGAGCAAGAGCTCCTTCTTGTGGAGCTCGAGCTCCGCCAGTTTCCGATCGGCCTCCTCCAGAGCCCGTGAACTCCGACGGGCCCGCTCTTTGTAATCCGCCCCAAGCGTGATCAGCGTCTCGACCTCGTGAAGATGCTGCGATCAAGGCAGAAATTAGGTCGAAAATAGAATTGGAGCACCAGAGCTAAAGACGTAGGGAATAAGTGACAGTAAACAAAAAAAAAAACTTACTCGAACAGCGGAGAGGCGGGCCGACTCCAAAAATTGGTTCAGGCTCATGGCCTGAATCTTCGCCCTATCGGCTGGAAGGAGTGCGACGCGGAAGAGTTGCCGCGCCGTCTCAATATTCTCGAGGGCTGAGTCGCCCTCGGACACCGTCCACTCCACAACATAGGACCGTCTTTCTTGTTGGCCCTCATTCTCCGGCGGGTCGGGGAGGCTGGGCCTCGTCGCCTCTGGGGAAGGCGGCCTCGCAGCCCCTTGGCTGCTGCCCGGCTCGGATGCCGAGCCCTCGGGTCGGGTGGGAGGCCGACCAGGGATCTGTGAGAGCGGCGCCGGGCACGCGAGCGCCATGGTCGCCCCCCCCCCCCCCCCCCCCCCCCGAGCTTCCGGGCTCTGAGCTCGGACCACCCCTCCTAGCAGCTTCAGAGGGGTCGGCTTGAGGAGCAGAAACCATTGCCTTCTTCTTCGGTTCGAGCGGCTCCCCTCCGAGCTCGGCAGCTCTCTTCCGGAACCGGGCGTACAGAGCTTCGCTTTTGGTTACCATCTTTGCGATGTCTGCGAGGACGAGCAGGATTAGAACGCAGAATGATAAAAAAAAAGGGAGAGGGAAAAGAGGCTTCCTATTGTCCTTATCCTGAGGATGCGCCGAGCTCAGGCCTACATTCACTAGAGCGTCCTCGCTTATGAGGCCACTCAGAAGAATACCGTCCCCAAGGCTGCGAACGGCATCGAGGACCCTCTGCTCGCGTGGAGAAAGCCTAGGGATTTTGTTGACAGCCCTGAGTCGGCTCGGCCTCCACCTAGGGTCAAACCCCCACGTCCGTTCGGAACTTAAAAAGAAAAATTTCTTTTTCCAGTCATGAATGGATGACGGAGCGCCCTGGAAGAGCGGCCGACCCGCCCGAAGGGCAATGTAGAGCCACTCTCCATCTCCCGGGTTCGACTTCAACATAAAAAGTCGCCGGAAAACATTCACGGAGGTCGGAATCTCATACGCCAGGCACAGTGACAAGAATCCGACGATCGTCCTCCATGCGTTCGGAGCGAGTTGCGCCGGGACCAGCTGGTACTCCACAAGCAACTCGTTCACGAACCCATGGAAGGGAAACCGTAGGCCGGCCCAGAGTGCCTCCAGATACACTCCGATCCGACCTAGGGGGGGTTCGTTACCCGATCCCCCAACCCGGCGGGTTCCAAACGAAACCCCCGCCGAGGAAAGAACCACTCCTCGACCATCTCGACCTCTAACTCACTCATTGTGGACTCGATATCGTTCGGACGGGGACCCATTAGGAGAGAAGGGAGCAGAGAGAAGGAAGAAGGGGTTCCGGGCAGATAAAAAAGACACCTCTGGAGTTCACCGAAGATAATGGAGGATCGGCTGCTTCGGACTGGGAAGGAGATAGGAAGGAGGTGAAGACAATGGGAGGAGACAGCCTAGGAGGGATATATATATATATATATATATACCCCTCTGACGGACCAGATCTGCAAAGTGGAGCACCGCTCCCCGCTCAGATCATGACACGCGTCAACCTGAAAATTAAGGCGCTGCATTCAATTTCGAACTAACACTTCGAATACAGAAGCGTCTCGTCGGATCGTGTGGTCTCATCATGAGCCCACGACGCGAGGACACTTCGCAAAACGAAAAGGTACTCTGATAAAACGTTTCCCGAGAAAGAGATGCCACATATTAAAAATGCCTCGAAATGCGCGATAATTCAAAATCCCCTAATCCATATTGACATAACCGAAACCACTTCCCGCACTCGAACCTGCGAGCAGCTCGAGCTCGAAAGTCGGGGGTAGTGTTGGGGGGAAATGTCGCCACCCCAGGGGCCGACCGAGCAGACCCCTTCGAGAAGGGGCCGACCGAGCAGACCCCTCCGAGCAGGGGCCGACCAAGCAGACCCCTCCGAGCAGGGGTCGACCGAGCAAACCCCTCCGACCCGTAGGCGGTCGAGCCGCCCCCCCTTTTTTCGGCCTAACAACATCCAGATAGCCCTACCAACCCTAGGACGTCTGACCTACGCGTTGAGATCACATCCTCCTGCAGCACGATCGAAAGGCCATGTTTTGTCTTCGCCAACAATGAATGTGTATGGGTCCTGTGGACATCCGGTTCCCTCAACAATCAAAGCGCATGGCACCTGCAGGCCCTCAGCCTACTCAACAATTAAAGAGTATGGCTTCCGTCGACTACGGACATCGAGCCTCTCACGGCAAACCCGCATAGCTACAAATGATGGCGTGACTCCACGACGACTCGAGCTTCGGCCTAATCTCCTACAGTAACAGCATTGATTTACACGATCGGGCATTAATGCACAATTGTACGACAAGCCAATTGCTCTGTCGCATCACAGGTAACCTGCCCCCCCCCCCCCTTTTATAAAAAGGGAACTCCTCCATTTTAGGGGGGACCTGACTCTCCGTCTCTCTCTCTCGCTCTCTCTCTTCCCCCACATTGATCCCTCACTAACTTAAGCATCGGAGGGCCGGCGCCGGACAGCCCGACCACCGGCTTTTTGCATGTCTCCAGGAGGACGCTGCCCGCCGACAAGTCGCCATTCGCCACTCAGGCAGCGGAGCTCCTCCCTTTCGGCCGACAGTCGCCCCCGGGTCCAATTTCCAGCAACAACCTTGTTTGATGCTGAGGGTTTCTCGTACATCCGCGACAATGTTGCCATCAACTCCATCATCGTCTTCTCGTTTTTGATGTTGAATGCCACTTGGGATGCAAGTGACAATCTAATGGTGCCGAGCGTCTTCCGATCGAGGACCTCCCAGTCTTCATCGGGCATCTTCTCTGGTTTCTTCGTTCTACCTCCAAGAGGTAAATAGAGATCCTTCTGGTAAAGGTAATCCTCTATTTGCATCTTCCAAAACCCGAAGTTCGTGCCATTGAACTTCTCAATTCGCAACTTCCCTTCATCCGCCATCGCAGAATACCAATAGCTCTGATACCACTTGTTGGCAGCACCAATGCCGGAACCCACTCACACCGGCACCACCACCAACGTCGGACAAGTAAAGAGAGAATAAACGGATAAGCACTCTCTCGCTCCCTCGACACCGGACTCAAGGATCACCTCTTCGCTCCGCTACGAAGGGCAAAAGATTATCCCTGGTATCAATAGGGTAAAACACTTGAGCACCGCAGCGGATTATCAAACCAAAGGAAGAAGAAGGAAGAAAATAAAAAAGCAAACACAAGGATGTGACGAGGTTCGGCTACAAGTAGCCTACGTCCTCCACCGCTCCAAATCTCAATTAGGATGAACTGATTACAGAGATAGCACACACCAGAATGATCACAAGCGATCGCTCTACAAGAGATTCACATAGAATTCTCTTTGCACAAGAAGTAGGATCCCAATCCTCTTCTTCTCTAGAACCCTAGCCTCACAAAACAAATAAGAGTCTCTCTCAAAAATATACTGGAATCACATACCCTAGGGCTCTCATGAGTCCTATATATAGTCTCAAGACCTTCAGATGATCATAGCCGTCGAAACGCCACCAAAAAACACCAAAGGAAACTCGTCCGTATGATTTCCCGCGAGCTCGAGTCGACTCGGGCACGTCTGGACAAATCCTAGTATAACTGGCACGATCTCGGGTCGACTCGACTGTAGCTCGAGTCGACTCGACTGTACTTCGAGTCGACTCGACCAACCTTCGGGTCGACTCTTACAGTCCAGACAGAAACATGGTTTTTCTTAGTCTTCTGGCTTTTCTCCTTCCGGGTCGACTCGACGGGCCTCGAGTCGACTCGACTGTTTCCGAGTCGACTCGACTGTAGCTCGAGTCGACTCTGGCAGTCTGCCAGACAGAACTATGCAGAATTGATTCTCCTTCAATTCTCTTCATCACCAATGGTCTCCACATACCCCAACACACCCTACTTAGCACATATATCTCCATAGATATTTGGCTATATTACAGGACGATCGACGACTGGACTACTTCCTTCACCCGAGCCAAAAAGCAGCTCGAACTCGGAAGTCGGGGGTAGTGTTGGGGGAAAAAATGGACCACCCCATAAGTACAATTAAAGCACCCAAATCCGACAGTAAGCCTGACCTCATGCAGGCTGAGCTCATGCAGGCCGAGCCGAGCTTAGAAGGCCGAGCTCAAGCAGGCCGAGCTGAGCTCATGCAGACCGAGCTCATGCAAGCCGAGCCGAGCTCAGAAGGCCGAGCTCAAGCAGGCCGAGCCGAGCTCATGCAAGCCGAACTCAGAAGACCGAGCTTATGCAGGCCGAGCCGAGCTCATGCAGACCGAGCTCAGAAGGCCGAGCTCATGCAGACCGAGCTCATGCAAGCCGAGCCGAGCTCATGCAGGCCGAGCTCAGAAGACCGAGGTCGTCGTCCACATGCTGCGGCCACGCCCTGCACCAGTCTCGCCGTACCATGTTTTGCTTGTTGGCCACACCACGACACATCAACCAGGGACCATACCCTGCTACGACTGTCAAAAATTAATGCATATGGTCTCCACGGATTTCTGGGTTACTCAAAATCTCAGGCCATCCACGGCAACTTATTGACTCACTCAACTATGTCCGGTCACCCACAACAACTCATTGACTCCAGTTCTGTCCTCCACGGCAACGCATTAATTCAGATGACCACACTCAATCATGATGGTAACTCATTTAATTCGTCCGGTCACATCACAGGTAACCCTGTATCCCTCCTATAAATGGAAAACCTCTCTCTCTTAGAAAGGGGCTGGACTCTACAAAACTAGAGAGGATAATCTCTCTCCCCTTACACATATATTAGCCCCCTCTGATTTAAGCATCGGAGGGCCGGTGCCGGCGCCGGAAACCCCGGCCACCGGCTTTTTGCAGGTCTCCCGAAGGATGCCGCCCGCCGACGGACCGCCACCCGCCATCTCTTGCCGGAGCTCCCTCCTTCTCAGCCACTGGTCGCCCCCGGATCCAATTTCCAGCAACAATAATAAAAAATAATTCTCTTTCACATATTATTATTTGTTTGCTATTTATTTATTTTTGGTCGGTGCTTATTGTGGATCTTGGCCAGCAAAATTTACCGTTCTACGGATCATTGCGTACTCATGGTTTTGTCCAGAAGTAACGTGTGGTATCGGCAACATTATTAACATTTATATCATTTCCTCTCCCGTCGGGATGACCCAGCGGCTGAGGCCGAGGGTGAAGAAGAGACCACACTCCACGTGATAGCCCCTGCCTTTCCACCCGCGCCCCCGCTACTTTACAGCCAGGAGACATGGCCAGCTTCCTTCGCTTATTCTTCATCTCCCAACGGGAAAAGTCAAGGGTACGATGAATTCAGGGGGAGGCCTACAGCTCCCAATTCACTTCATCGATCGTAATAGGATGAAAAAGACAGAACACAAACCGTAGAAAATGATGACAAATAATAAACCACGGAGCAGTTCACCAAAAAAAAATAAACGACGGAGCACGCGCCGGCAGATAAAGGAAGAGCGGGGTGGAGATCTGCCAGGCTGCCGTTGGCTGCTAAGGTGGGGCGCAACGTAGATCCTATTTCCAAAGTAACCGGAATCTTTCTTTCTTTCTTTCTTTGTTTTTAACCGACCAAATTAAAACTCCACCTCTGGAGCTGGATCGATCCGACGGACGCCTCTGGATCTCCGTGGCAATTGCGAAGGACGTGGCTGAATCGGATTTGAGTCCTGCGCGTGCCGGTGATCTACGTTGCGGAGCTGATTAGCTCCTAGCGCAGGGAGGGTCGGGTAGCCGAGAATCAAGAGATGATCCCACGTCGAGCAATGAACCTTCTATATTCGTTGTGACGTGTATACGACAGAGGATCTTGGCTTCTCGCCCTCCATCATGCATGCCTAGTCCCGGATATGCTCCGAGATGTGTTACAGTTTTCACCATGCATTGTGTTCCATGGAGTATTGAAACCAGATTTAGATGCCAATAGGATACCGATAACATCCATATTTATATTTATTTTATTTGATAAATATAAATATAAATATTAATTAGATATATTTTTTTTGTTTAGTTTAAATAGTAGATATTAATTAGATGTTTAAGTTTTTATTTATATTTAAATAAATTGAAATATAAAAATAGAGCAGAATAGGTATTGTTCGATTCATTCAAATTTTTAATTTTATGTGTGATGGGGGCTCTGGATTTCGGATTTCTGATAATTTCGGTTGCACATGCAAATATCTTCGTGAATATCTAGGAGGGTCCGTCGTCTGCTATTTTGGTCTGAATCGTCCACCAAATGCATCCTGAATCATCATTGCAGTCCGTACGAAAGCGCCTCTGTCTTCCTGATATCATCTCTCCTCTCCGTACGTGTATTGTCCGGCGAATCTCTATTAGCTTGCAGCAGGGGTTGGTATTTACCTCCGACTTTATATTATCTTGAAGAATAAGAACTCTGATTTGAACTGATGAGATTGGAGTTTAATTTTGCTTTTTTTTGTTTGTTTGTTTGTTTTGTTTTTGTTTTTTCCGTCTGTGTTTTTGTTTCGGGCCTTTGGCCCCTTCTGTATTAAAAAGAAAAGCAACATCAAGTTCTACGTGGAAGCGGCATCAACCGTTAAAAAGCAGCACCTGTTGTTGAAGGTTCAAATAGTCTCTGTCATCGCGACACTACGTTGAGGACCACCAAAAGGAACTCCCTCTCATGCCATCGTAAAAACTATTATTTAGTCCCTATTGGAGGGTGTAAGGAAAATGATGATGATGATGAACACCGTAAATTTTTTTCCTCAAAAACAGATTCGCATGGTGATCCGCAACATGCCCAGGCCAGCACCCTCCCGATTAACATGGGCCGCGTACACTATGTCACACGGGCGCGATTGTGTGGCCTGGGTGTCTTTTAACTGCGGCCCTCCCGGGTGACCTTTTTCTCCAGTGTTCACGTGACGACGCGACGCTCTCTGAGACAGCTGCTGCCCGTCCACGCTCTTCTTTGTTCGCTTATGCCCGCCCCGATGCCTCACTGTTCCCTCTCACCCACTTCCTTCCAGGCCGGGCAAAACAGAGGGGGAGGGAGGGAGAGAGGAGCGGAAATTTAAGGTATAAAAAAAAAAAAAAAACCAGCAAGGCCTATCGAGCCTTCAGCTTCTGCTGCTGCCTCCCCAGCAATGCCGAAGCCTGGGAACGGCAAGAAGCTCCCTCTCCTTCTGCTATTGTTCTTGCTACTGCTTTCGCCGTCATTCCTCTCCTATAATCATGATAATAATGCTTGGGGGGCATTCGGCATCCCATCGCCGCCGCTGTCGGACGCGGAAGGTCTGCTTGCCTTCAAGGCCAAGGCCGACCCTGGCAACCGCCTCCCTTTCTTCGCCGACCCCGCCAACCGCTCCGCCGACCCCTGCCGCTGGGCCGGTGTCCGGTGCTCCGCCAAGGGGAGGGTGATCCGGCTGGTCCTCGAGGGCTACGGCCTAAACGGCACCTTCGCCGAACGCACCCTGCCCCAGCTCGACCAGCTCCGTATCCTCAGCCTCAAGGCCAACTCCCTCGCCGGCCCCATCCCGGATCTCTCCGGGCTCGTCAACCTCAAGGCCCTCTTCCTCGACCACAACCTCTTCGCCGGTTCCTTCCCCGCGTCTCTTCTCTCCCTCCACCGGCTCCGGACCCTCGACCTTTCCCACAACAACCTCTCCGGGCCCATCCCGCCGGCGCTCGCCTCCCTTGACCGGCTCTATTCCCTCCACCTCGAGTGGAACCGGTTCAACGGCTCCGTGCCACCCCTCAACCAGAGCTCCCTCAAGGCCCTCAACGTCTCCAGCAACGACCTCTCCGGCGCCGTGCCCGTCACCGCGGCCCTTTCCACGTTCGATGCGTCTGCCTTCGCCGGGAACCCCGGGCTCTGCGGCGAGGTCGTTCGCAAGGAATGCGGCTCTCATTTCCAGTTCTTTCATGGCGGCGGCGGCCCATCGGTCGCCCCGTCCCCAGCTGCCGCTGCCGGGCTGGGAGGGCAGCACGCAGGGTTTCTCCTTCCGGGCTCGGAGTCGTCATCTCGGAAGATGCACAAGAGGGCTGTCGTTGTGATCGAGTTCTTGGCCGGTGCCTTTCTCGTAATCGGAGCGGTGGGCGTTTCACTAGCACTGAAGCAGCAGCAGCAGAAGAAGAAGAAGAAGAAGGAGAGGATGAAGCAGGGGAAGATGCTGACACCAGAAAAGAATGCGTCAGGTACTGCCGTCGCCGATGCTCTGGAGATGGATGTGGAAGGTAACGCCGAGGAGATGGAGTGCAGGGCCAATGAGCTGGTGGCGGCGGCGGCGATGTCGGAGGAGAAAGTGAAGAAGCTGGGGAAGAGCGGGTGCCTGGTGTTCTGCGCCGGGGAGGCGCAGGTCTACACTCTGGAGCAGCTGATGCGGGCATCTGCCGAGATGTTGGGGAGGGGGAGCGTTGGGACCACCTACAAAGCAGTGCTGGATAACCGGTTAATTGTGAGCGTGAAGCGGCTGGATGCATCCAAGATGGGGATGACGGGGAAGGAGGCGTTCGAGCGGCACATGGATGCGGTGGGCAGGCTGCGCCACCCCAACTTGGTACCGCTGCGGGCGTATTTCCAGGCCAAGGAGGAGAGGCTGCTCGTCTATGACTACCAGCCCAATGGCAGTCTCTACTCTCTAATCCATGGTAGGCTTCCGGCCTCGCCTTCTTACCTCCTCGACGCATCCTTTTCTTTTCCTTTTTCCTTTTCTTTAGATTTCAACAATTGGAGTTACTGGACATCTCTTAATTTAATGTCAGATCCCATAAAATTGACCTAACTTGTTCGCAAGGATTAATGTCTGCGTTTCCCAGTACAGTTTAGTGACAGTAACTCTTTCACCAAAATTAGCAAATAATTGAATATTTAAATTTTTAAATGACGTTAATTTGCTGATGACCCATCTGTCTCTAAAACATATTTACGGGGGAAGAAGCGATTCATGATTTTTTTTTTTTTTTCATTTGGGGCTCGGCTTTATATGTCTGAATAGGAATAGGGTCAAAGCTGTCCATAGTGTACAGGTCATTTGGCTGATTACTGTCAAAAGATTGAGGCATTAAGAAGGGATCGGAGTGTCCCCCACCCATAACAATCAGGATATATAGGATGGGAAATCCCTGTGGTAAAAACTAAACTGATAGATTCTCTGCATTTTTTTATGTTTATAGTCAATATTAGGTTGATAGATCTACCTGATTAGGAATTGCTAATTCCATCAGTACTAGGTTTGACATTGAAGCTTCAGTCACCTCCATGAGCAGCTACTCAGATAAGTTACTAGGGTATAATGTCCTGGGTTTAAGCATGACAAGCAGGTTCTTTTCCAGGAAAAAGAAGGTAGCTTATTGGTTTTTTAGGATGTCTGAAGTTTTTGACAGCTAAAACTGTTAGTAGAGACCATGACTTACAAACTGAATTAAGCCAGTAGAACGTGAGATGTGAAATATTTTTTCAAGAATACAGTGTCTGGCACCTCTAGTATTATATGGCTGATGGTATGTAAAGATGAGGCTTTCTTGCAGCACTTTAAAATGGACTGGATGGTCGAACCATGTTCAAGTAAATGAGCACAATTACAGAGCAACATATATGGATAAATAGCCAAGGGGTTTATACATAGAGGGGGTTTGAAGCTTATATCAGCTCCCCAAGCAACTTAATATGGAGGGAACAAGGCTGTGCGAGTTCCTTCAGGGAAGGCGATAGACAAGTGAACAAGAGCAAGGTCATTATACCTCAAGCAATTATGTTGCAGGCATTAGAGATTCTTGTGGAAAGAAGAGGGAGATACTCTTGATCGGCACCAATGACTGGCCATCGTCAAAGGATTATTAGATGGAGGTGCTTTGTTGGACTAAGTTGATATACAAGTCATTTGGTCAGGATAGTCAAAAGTAATGGAAGGTTAACTGAACCAAGATATAAAGCCATGTGCTTTGAGAAAAATTTTACATTAATATCATTACGGAAGGTTCATTTGGTTAACATGAAAAGTTTGTTGCTTTGGGGGTTTATTTTGGGAATAGGGTTTGTTTCAGGAGTATACTTAGCAAGATTAAGCAAGATAGATAGTGAGATAACCTTCTTTCTTCAATATCAATGTGATAAGCGTCTATGCTACTCTCGTTGGGGACATGATGTCCTCCTATGTTTTTTATAGAAGATTTATTCATAAAACTTTTGTTTTTGTATTGCTTCAAGAATCAAATTAGACAAAGAAGCCAATAGAAAGAAATGATCAGAGAGGTTAATGGAAATGCAATTATGCACATTTCTCACCCTAAGAAGATAATAAGATGATATAGTCAGTGAAAAATAGAAATGGACCATTGGACATAAGTTTCTTACTGTTAAATCTTCAGAAGTGAGTAATCTTGGATCAAAACATTATGACTAAAATTCAGTTCATATAAGAGATATTATGTTTCTATTAAATAGTCATTTTATGATTAGATCTGTCTAGGTGATATATGATGTGTGTTCATCTTATTCTAAGACTAGCTTTGATGTTGGAGTGCCTAGGATGCATGTGCTGTAGCATGGGTTATGGGTCTTGGCCGCATAGGTGTTGGAACCTAACATGGGTCTTGTCTTGATAGGAAAGTTTGATGTTAGTTACTTCTAGGGAGTTTGATTTTCTTGAACTTTCTTTTTGAGAACTTTTGATGTTATTAAGAAAGTTTGTAGCTAGGGTTCTTTGAGCTAGGGTAGGACTTGGAATCCTCCATATTGGAAAGCTGAAGAAAAGAGTCTTCCTGTACTACTTATATATACCCACATCAGGGCTCCTCTTGCAATCATAATAGAGATACTTGAGTTATTGATTAGTGAAAATTCTTTTGTGAGAATTGTTCTTGCCTTCTCTCTACTCTCTCTCTTCTTTCTTTTGGTAGATTTCTAGGGTTTACGAGTGAGCATGTGAGAGTTGTATCCTTGGAGTATTTCGCCAAGATGTTTTTTTGGCTTTAGAAGAGAGTGCCCCCCTCCTTCTCTTCCAACTACAGTTTGTTCAATTTAACACCTTGCATAATGGGGTTTCTACCTCACTACAATTGGTTGAGTCGACATATCTTTCCTTCTTCGAGTTTTTAGCCTAAGTTCAACATCTTTCCGACGTTAGGCTTCCTAGTTTAGAACCTATGATCCGCTGTCTCTTAATTTCATGCAAAGCCAAGAGGATAGTATTTGATGTCATAACTTCCGACTTATTGATTTGGCTTGAGTTCTGAACTTGTTTTGGATCATCTTGTCCGAAGAGTATTTCCGGAGAGGGAAGAAAATTTACTCTACCTTGAATGCTCTTTGATCCTATTGACATAGGCTCATTTTCTTTTCCTGGATTTGGTTTAGTGTGGAGTAGTCAAGGTACAGATGTCATGCAATACACAAGATGTAGAATGCTTGACCTATAGGAGTTGTTGCTGGGGCTTTAGACTTTTTTGAGATGAAATTAGATCATGAGGAAGATATATTCCTTTTTTAAATATTTCATTATTTCCACCAAATTTTATAAGAATTAGAATGATTGCGATAATAATTTCAATAAAAATATTGAGTGTGTTGACAAAAGCAACAATACCAATGGAGTTCTAAAATTGGTGGAAGCGAGGTTCTAGTTCCAAGTGGATGATGGATAGGCAAAATCTAGGATCAATTGAGACTATCAACAACTGATCATCAATCTTATATGGCTGAGCATGATGCTGACATAAAGCATTTTTTATGTAAAAGCATGGCCTTCTCAACAAGCAAAGCTACAAAATCTCTCCAACAACCTATATAGTCAAAATAGGAGGAACAAACATCAAAACAACAATCAACTCATATTAGAGAATTTAGCAGTAATTTCCTTGATCTTCATTCTACTTGCTCCCAAAAAGGCTAATGGATGGGTATTCACAGGTATCAAGAGCCCCATCCCTCCTAAAATTTATTTGATTTTTGTATTAAGAGATCATCACCAAAGTGCCTAAAGCATAAAATGAGAATAAAGTTTGACTTTGCTCCTATAATGTTTTTGATTCTCATGCCTCTAAAATTAGCTTGTACTTCATATCCAAGTGATTTGCAAAAATCTGCTCAAAGAGGCAAGAGATCATGATAATAGCGAGATTTAAAATCTGGAAGAAATGGTAGATTTTTTTAACATCTCTATGGCTCTTAGACATTTCTTTTTCTACCAATTATGAGTAAAGATAAATTTAGAATATTTGTTGAAATCTTGATTGGAATGAGAATGTTGTTGAAATAAGAATATTGATACGGATATGTAGTAATACAAGAAAAGATAGACTAAGAAATGAAGTTATTCATAAAAAAGTGAAGTTAGCACCAATTGAGGACAAATTGAGAGAAGGATGACATGGATGGTTTGGACATGTACAGTGTAGACTGAGGGATGTACCAACATGGAGTGACTTGATACATGTAGAAGGAAATAGAGGTAAAGGTAGACCGAAACTTACATGGGATGAAGTAGCAAGGAAGGATTTAATATCGAAACATTTTTCAGAAAGTATGACTCTAAATCGAGTGGAATGGAGGAAAACTATTCATGTAGCTGACCCCTTTGGAATTAAGGCTAAGCTGAGTTGAGTTGAGGTGTTGAAATATTGATCATGGCAAAAATGTTAGATTTTGATAAATTCAACCAATTTTCTTTATTACAGTTTTTTTTGATCAATCATCACCATGCCATGTGAACATGTGACATTGATGCCTTTGAGTCATTTGGGCCTCCTTTTTTCTCTTTTGGAGCCGGGCTGATCATCCGAGCTTTATAAGTGGCTTCTTACGGTTGCTAGCTTATTTGCTCCTCTGTCACATTTAAGTGTCACATTGAGGGAGCAAACAAAGTGCTGTCTACATGGCACTTCATGATATCAACTTAATGTTAGCCTGGTAGCAGCAGTGTACCTTTTTAGTGTGAAGATGATTCAAATAGACATGCTCTATCTCAGTAATATATGTTTCCCAGTCCTTAATTCAGAAGTGCGCACACAGTACTGTTTGTCTTTGATAATCTTGAGGTTCATGTTTTACATATTACGGGGCACTAATTATTTTTCTCAACAAACTTAAATATTCTCGTGCAAAAAATCTTTGAATGGAAAGAAATCTGTTGAATCTTTCACAAAATAATGCCCAAGAGATACAAGAGCTATGTTCACAAAGATGAGCTTTAAATTTTTCTCAGATCACTATGACCTTTAATTTTTTCATGAACAAGGGTAAAGTGAGCTGATCTATGGTTTTCATTTGTAGAATCAGGGGACCTTAATTACTAGGAAATCTCTCCTACAGACTCCTGGTTCAGGTGAAGCTCATTGTCTGTGGAGAAAATGAGTAGGCACTTTGTTGGACTAAGTTGACATGCAAGTTTAATTAGTCAGGATAGTGTAATTTGAGGTAATATAAGTTAAATGAGGGGATTAACCTTGGAAGGCTAATTTAAACATGACATAGGTATGTTTTTTTGACAAGAATTAACTTTTAATAACTTTGAAAAATTCAACTTAGCTAACATAAAAAGTTTGTTGCTTTGGTAGTCATCTTTGAATTAAGATTTATTTTGTGAGTATACTTAGACAATCAAAGAAAGACAAGTTTTTTTTAATATTTTTTTAAGGGAAAGTGAGGGAGACCCTCCTGCATTATACTTGGATTTTCTTGAAGGAACAGTTTTTGCCTTTACTCAAAAATCAAAACAAAGAAGAGAAAAATCCAAGAGGGATTAAGAAAGGGATGACATAGGTTTTAGGGAAATGCACAAATCAATGTTCCTAAATCCTAGGAGGATGGCAAGATGATTTAGTAAGTGAAAATAGAAGTGGACAATTGAGCTAAGTTTATTATTGTTAAATCTACACAAAAAAGTAATCTTGTATCTAAACAGGAAGAGCAAATGTTCCAATTTGCTGAAAATCTCTATTGCTTTTAATAAACGGTCATTTATGATTAGCAATTTGTAAGGAATTTGTTGGTGATTTATGAGTACATAAGTTTGTCTTTAGCAATATGATTCTAGTTTACAAGCTATATCTTGACCATATCTCTTAATTACATGCAAAGCCGAGAGAACACGGTCTTAATTCCATAAATCTTGATTTCTTGATCTGGTTGGAGTTCGAAACTTGCCTTGGGCTATCTTTTCTGAAGAGGTCTTTGGGGAAGAGAAGAAATGTAACCTCGGTATAGGTTTTCTACCCCGAAAACTCTCAAGTCCCTTTGACATGGCATATTTTCTTTTGTTGGCTTTGGTTTGATATCATGAATTGCAAGATAAGAATGCCACATTTTATCTAAAGATGTTGTAGAATGTTTGACTTGTAGGGATTTTAGCTAGGGCTGTAGACCATTTTGTGATGAAATTAGATCTTGAGGAAGATATAGTCCTTCATCAAATATTGCCTTGCTGCCACTGAAGTCATTTCTCATGTGTCGAGAAATACGAACCAGAATTATCGGAACATCAATAGCAATTTCAATGACCACAATGAGTATGGCAACAGAAACTATCACGCCCTAGATCCAGAGCATGACATGGCTATGCAATCGAGGGGTACTGCCTATGATAACATGTAGTCAACATTACATTTAGCTTTCATATCCATCTCAAATATAATAAAATAAATAGGAATCTAATTTCATTACTTATTAAATAAAAATCAATATTGGTTCAGAGCATCTAAATCCAAACTCAATACCAAACCCATCACCCTCAACATTCATAAAATCATTAGCTATTTATAGTTAAATTCTTCTACAAAATCGCCAAGCTTGCTAGCACGAATTCCAAGCCGGACCAACCTTTGTCTCTACTAATCCTATGTGCGTGGAGAGAGAAAAATAAAAAGAGGTATATAAACGACACACCTCAATAAGTAAACCTTTCACTATCTTATCGAATCAAGCACAACTTTTTTCATATTAATGCATCATTTAAGAAAAATAACAAATATTCCAAAATAAGCATCTCATAGTACAATATATTTAAAACAAATCATGAATGCATAAATCATTTATATTTCAAAAACATAGCTTCAAATTCGTTTTGCAAGTCAATTTGGAATTATTTTTCTGCCATGTAGCCATATCATAGTTTAAAATATTGCTCATAGATATTTGTACTACAGTTATTTTATACCCATGATAGGGCCATAATCAACTGTATGTCATAGTCTGTCAACTTTACACCCGTTGGCGGGGCCATTACCAACTATTATACTCGCTGGCGAGGCCATTAGCAACTATTATACTCGCTGGCGAGGGCTCTTACGAACTTTATACCCGATGAGGGCCATACATAGCTATCTAAGAGCTTTTCAAATACTTATATCTTTTTCGTAAAACATACGCATAAATATATGAAAAATACTAAATGGCATGTTCATATTCATATTTCATAACAAAATTATTTTTATCAAATCATTCATGAAACTGTTTTTCATAATAAAGCATGGTTTTCATAACATATATGTTGATCCATAGTTTTAAGAAAAACATGATATTTTTACAAGCAGATTTTATGAATGGAAGACATGATCATAAAAAGTGCAAGATGTACTACAAGTTCGAAAACTAGTAAGGAGTTTAAGATTTACTTATCTCTTTCGTTTTAAGCTATCAAATTTTACTAGGTGATTTAGTTAACCCTATTAAAAATATTAAAAGCAATATTAATTTCTATTAAAATAAATAAAAAGAAGACGGTTGATCGGGTAATAGTGTTCGGAGTTCCAAGTGGGTCAGGCCTGAGTGATTCGATCAACAAATCATAGGGCATGGACTCGATCAGAGCCTCGGTTAATCTACATGGTTCATCAATGAAGGTTCAAGGACATTCAACGGGGCTAGGGTGATCAATCCAGTAGGCTGTCCGGGCACGAGGGCAGTTTAGGAACTCATTTCAGAGGTCAACTCGGATTCATAGATCAGGTCGACATGATCCGACTCTAGATTCATTGGACATTCTAGAGAGAGAAAGTGGAGAGAGGAGAAAGAGTGGAGAGAAAAGAGAAGAAACAAGAGAGAGAAATAAGAGAGGGATGGCTCTCTTTCCTCTTCTCTTCTTTTTTTCTTTCTTTCTTCTTTGGTAAAATAGAGGAAGGTGACTGGTGGCGGCCGTGGTCATGGTCATTCGGCCAAGTGGCAGTGGTGGCCAGTAGAGGGCAGTCGGCGGCAGCGGCCGGCGGCAGCGGCGGCCGGCGACTATCAACCCAAAAACAAGGTCAAACTGGGGGATGGTCATGGCTCAGTTGTTGGATTCCCAGCCTTCTCACCAACGGTTGAGGTCTGTCTCCGGCTCGGGGCCGATGCAAGGAAGGGCTAAAGCCCTCGGCGACGAACACCGATGACGGTGGCATTCGGAAGAAGGAAGAACAACTCGGCCAAACAGGGGAAATAAAACAGGGTCTTTGGTCAATTTTCGGTCTATTCCTCAACTAACGACCATGATGTCGGTCATAGAAAGAAGAGGAAAAAGAGAGGAAGAAGGTTGGGGCGTTACCTCGGCTCTGGCGAGCTCTCCGGTCTTAATTTTTGGCAGGCACAGTGACAGGCAGCTGCGAACTTCGACGGTAAAAAGAGAGAGAAGGGAGCTCGATGATCGTCAGTGGAGGAGAAAGAGCGGTGGGGAGGTTAAATAGGTGAGGTCTTCGAGTCCTAGACGAACTGAGATTGCCTTAGGAGTCCTTGATTCACGCCGGATTCGGAGGAGGAAGAAGATGAGTCTTCCTCCTCTATTGCTTCGTGCTAGGAGGCATGATGGGGCCTTGGGCCTGGCCTCTTCGGGCCGGCCCACTGGCCCAAGGAAAGTGCGGGCCGGTCAATGGAACGGGCCCTCATAGAAACAATAAGGGAGTGGAGTGAAACTTAAAGGAAGGTAGGTTTTCGTTCAGGGAGATGATGGGATGGCAGAGATCTAGGACCAAACTATGACACTTGTTCAGCAGCCTGTCTTTAATCTCATGTTGCCAGAGGTGACAGATGAAATTTATGGGAGAAGCATTTGGGTGTCATACAGAGAGAGTAACAAAGTGTTGTCCACAGTTCATAGCATCAATTTGACATTAGCCTGCTAGCAGCACTATAACATCCAGAGTGAAGTTCGGTTAAGCAGATATGCTCTGTAGGATGAATTGATAATATATGTTTCCCAGTCCTTTGTAAGTATGCAGAAAATGCTGTTACATCTTAATAATCTCATGGTTCATGCATAACATATTATTAGGTATTTATTGATTGCCAAAGAGGACTTGAAAATTCTAGTGCATGAAATATTTCAGATGGAAAGAAGTGTGGTAAATCTTTCACAGATGGTTGCCAGGACATACATGAACTATCTTCTGCTAACATGAAGAAAATGGAAATGAAGCAAACTGTCAGATCATTAGGCGCTTTAGTGTTTGCATGAACAGGAATAAAAAGAACTTATGATATAGAGTTTTGAGGTTTTAATTACCAGGAATCTTCTCCCAGAGGCTCGTGGTTTAGAGGAAGCTCATGTTCAACCCATGGAACAGTATTTCCATTTAGGGTATTTACCCATTAAATATTTGGCGTTCTGGTTTTATTATACTTTGGAATTAGAAGTCTGAAAACTTTTCCCCAACTTTTGATGCATCCGGGAACTTGATTATTATTTATTCAAACATCTGGAATTGTGTATAAACCTCCATACACATGATGTTTGCAGCTCCTGGTGTACTGAAGACAACTATACCTAATGTTAATCAGTATGGTATTAGAGCCCAGATTTGCTGGAGGTCATGAGTTCAAATCCTTCCAGTTTAGTTTTTATTTAATTATAACTGGTTTATTTGTTATCTCGATTCTTGTCTGTTTCCGACTCTGTTATCCCTCCATGCATGGTCTGACACTGTTTCTGATTCTTGTACAGACTGACTTAAATGAACTAGGACCCTAAAACCATGGAGTGGCAGAACACCTGAGTCAGTGCGACCGAGAGTTGCTTGAAAGGAGAGCAGTAAGAACATTAGTCACTGGATGTATTTACCTTATGCCCACTTCCAGTTTGCTTCTTAATTAGATGGTGCTGAAACATAAAAGAAAGCATAAATATGCCACTGAGCATCTGAGTGATTTATTCTATAAGCTAACAGTGAAAGTCTCAAAACTAGGTGCTTACATACAGATGACATGCACAGAGAGAGTTTGAGCAGTGGTATATCTGGACACAGATTTGAAGATCTCATGTTAGTGCAGTAGGATTGCTGCATACATACACAAATAACAAAAGGGTAGATGTACCTGCAGTGTGCTCGAAACCTCAATGAATCATTGATCATCCCTACTTGAAGAATCTTGTATTATTTATTGTCTATTTAGCTGGGAGCAGATGCTAACTAAAAGTTATTTAGTTAAACTCAACTTTGCAAGGATTTGGAGAGTACAAGATGCAGCATGGAGTCTACTATTTATTATGGGATAAGCTACACGCGTGCATTCAGTCCAGAAGTTATACATGAGGACAATAAGTTATAAACCAAGGTTTGAGCTATTTAAAAATCATATGCTACCAAGTTGCAGTATGTATACTTACCATTAAATAAAAAAGAAATATTCTCAAAAGTAAACCGAAAAAAAAAAAGATTTATTTCTTTTCCAGTTATATTCATATTTTATTGCACATCACAGTTTGTATTTCCAGGAAAACTAAAATTTTTTATTCTATATCTGTAGGTTCAAGATCAACGCGCGCCAAACCCCTTCATTGGACCTCGTGCTTGAAGATAGCAGAAGATGTTGCGCAGGGACTTGCATACGTCCATCAAGCTTCACGTCTGGTTCATGGCAATGTCAAGTCCTCCAACGTGCTCCTTGGTTCAGACTTTGAGGCCTGCCTGGCAGACAACTGCCTCTCATTTCTTGTGGAGCCATCAGATGGTGAGGATGACTCGGGGTACAGAGCACCTGAAACCCGGAAATCCAATCGAAGGCTGACACCAAGGTCAGACATCTATGCTTTTGGTGTGCTGCTGCTGGAGCTTCTGACTGGGAAACTTCCATTGCAGCACACGGTCCTAATTGCAACAGATCTGCCTGTTTGGGTCCGATCAGTGAGGGAAGATGAAGGTACTGACGATGAACGGCTTATGATGATCATTGACATCGCAGCTGCATGTGTTCGGTCTTCACCGGAGAGTCGACCAACAACATGGCAGGTTCTAAAGATGATTCAGGAAGTGAAGGAAGCAGACACTGGCGATAACGACAGTGACTCGACCTGCATTTCCTAAATCTAGAATAGCTGGATCCATATCTAATGGACCACCTCAGTTGTGTTACTCTTGTTACTCCAAGGGAAATAAGCAAGTCCGTAGTGTTGGTGTGTAAGGCCATAGCAAAAATTATTTCGGAATTGGGTTATTTGGTTTTGCCTCTGTTTATTTAGCTGTTGTGCTCAAAGCTTTGAATGTAATGGTAATACTTGTCGAGGTGATTGCTCAGATGCAGTAACAATCTAAATCTGTAGCTAACTTGTCATATAACTACTTTCAATTACGTGGCAGCAAGGTATAAATGGGTGGTATATAGGTGGATGCTTGTTGTACCAAGATGCTAGATCTATGATCAGTAAAACAAAGAGAGAAAATACCAGAAACAGATTTACTGGTTTGGGCTACCTCCGGGCGGAGATCATCGAAGTCGTTCATTGAGGGGGAAAGTACAAGGATGAGGGAAATCTCAGTACAAATCTTTAAATTTTATCAGCACCCAAAAGATCTGGAAACAAGGTGCAATCTCAAAATTCTAGGACGGGCGAGATTCGAGAATACCGAAGCACGGATAATGGGGCGCTTCTCCCAATCCCCCGATAATGGGGCCTCTGCCCAACCCATCATTCCCAAGCATACATTGCCATAAGAAATGTAGGTTGCCTTCAATCATTTGAACGTAACAATGCTGATGTAGGTTCGCAAATTTAGGTTCTTTTCAATCATCAAACAGACATTGGATGTGACATCCATAAGTAGACCGAACATATTATTATCCCTGGTGGGGGGCAAAATGGATGGTCCAGCTCACAGCTAAAAGGTCGTCCAGTTTCGGCCCAATAAACGCCAATGTCAACTGGTTGAATACTCACTTCGGCTCTGAGTCAGCTCAACTTCGAACTCCACCAAAAGCTCCACCGACTTCAGATATTCGCCGACTCCTCCGACCAAGTTTGGGGTGTCTCCAATATTCGGCGACGTACCCCGATCAAGCTCAGGGCGTCTACTTTAGTAGTACGTCCCGACTCTCAAACTCAGGGTGCTCTACCGAGCATGCCTCGTAACCTGGAAAGCCGAACTATTCTCAGCACCTATCAAACCGACCTCGTCAAACACATGATGCGACCTCTCAACGGGTTCGGCCTCGCCAACGACCATACCCATGTGCACGCTTACGCCTATCTACGTGGCCGTACGTTACAACACCACCGTGCTACGTCTCCATAGCCGGCCTTCAACAGTCAAAGGACGGCACCATGACTACTTCGGCCATATCCTGCTGTGACAGTCAACACCCTACCATTTTCAAGAACGGGCAGTACTACACGTCACCAATCAGCCTAAGCTGCGCGCCATTCGGCTCAGAGCCACGCCCTCTCATGATGAGGGCTGACAACGCCTCTGCCACTTGGGCCTGTCCACCGGAACTATAAATAACTCGGTCAGGTAACTTCTAAGGAACTTTTGGCTGGACCAAATTTACTCCACTCTAACTTGATCGTCGGAGGGCCCTCACTGAAAACACCGGTGAAACTTTGTGCAGGTCCAAGGCCATCGCGCAGGAGGTGGCTCCCGTCTTCTCCTTCCAACCACCGGTGGCTCCCTCGACTCCACCGGCGTGGTTATCCTCGGGCTAAATTTGATCCACAAATGGTGCTACAAGGAGGGCTTGGGCTGTGACCACAAGGATAATGAGCCAGGAGGCCCCAAATGCGTCGAGCAGCCAAGAATCAGCATCCAACTGCTCTCTCCAAAGTCCACCCCCTACACCGCTTGTGCCGGCAGACCAAACTTCTCAAATCCAGCCAGAACAGTTTTATTTGCTCGCCCAGCAAGTCCAAACTCTGGCCGTAGTTATTCAAACCCTTCATTCGGCCGGAGTTTTATCAATCACTGAACTCGACAGGAAAGTCGAGGAAGTGGGGCGACAAATCCAGATACTTTGGGATCAGGTTGTAGAACTCCACGAGGAGCGCCATCGATTGAGGAGCAGGTCCCCTGGGAAGTCTGGAAGACATGTCTTCCACTGAAGTTTTGAGGAGTATACTCCTCTCACGTCCTCCCGGACCAAGATCTTCATGGAAATTGAGGGTTGCGGCTACCTCCAATCTCCTCCGTAAATGAGACCATCCAAGTCACGGAAGCGTTTGGGACAGATTTCGGGCCGGTTCGTCGGTGGATCAACCGACAGAGCGGAGCTCGATGGACAGATTTCGGGACCATCTGACGGACCCAACAACGGACGCCCCGGCGTGGGTATTATCAATGCCCCATCTATGCGTCTTGCACGTTAACGTCACCTGGGCCCCAAGGGGCTAAGAAGAGGGCACACTCACCAGCCCGGCGCTGGTGACCCCAGATGTAAATTACTCCCCCAAGAAAGGACCTTGGCCTCCTTCAGGTTAGGGCTTTCTTTCTCCATACTGTAATTTAATGAAGTTATCCTCCGGAATTTTCCCAAGGTGTCTCTGAAGTGCCCTAGGAAGCCTGGCGCACGCTGGATGCCCTGGCAGCACGAGTTATATGCCAATAAATTTATAAAGTCGCCCCCGGAGCTTGCCTCGGGGTGCCTTGCAGGACTTAGCGAGAGCTCGAGGGCCTTGCAACTTCAGGTTTTATTTATAAAGTCGCCCCTGGAGCTTGCCTCGGGGTACCCTGCAGGACTTAGCAAGAGCCCGAGGGCCTCGCAACTGAAGGTTCTATTTATAAAGTCGCCCCTGGAGCTTGCCTCGGGGCGTCCTGCAGGATTTAGCGAGAGTCCGAGGGCCTCGCAACTGCAGGTTCTATCTATAAAGTCATCACTAGAGCTTGCCTCAAGGCGCCCTGTAGGACTTAGCGAGAGTCTGAGGGCGTCACAACTACAGGTTCTATCTATAAAGTCACCCCTGGAGCTTGTCTCGGGGTGCCCTGCACGACTTAGCGAGAGCCCGAGGGTCTCGCAACTACAGGTTCCATCTACAAAGTCATCTTTTGAGCTTGGCTCGGGATGGCCTGTGGCGTCAACAGAGAGCCAAGGAAGAGCACCTCCGTCCGCAGGATTCTACAAGTACGCCTTTTATCTGAGTGGGGAGCATCTACAAAGTCATCCCTTGAGCTTGGCTTGGGATATCCTGTGGCGTCAACGGGGAGCCAAGGAAGAGCATTCCCATCCGCAGGATTCTACAGGTACACCTTTGATCTGAGTGGGGGGCATCTACAAAGTCATCCTTTGAACTCGAGTCGGGATGCCCTGTGGTGTCAACGGGGAGCCAAGGAATAGCACCCTCGTTCGTAGGATTCCACAAGCACGCCTCTGATCTGGGTAGGAGGGCAATTGCAGGGTTTGTTTAAATCTCGCTACTCTCGAGTGGATTTCTATTCTCGGGTAGATGCTTATCCCCGAGTTCATTATTATTTCCGAGCTGGCATTGTCCCTTGGGTGGATTTCTAATCTCGAGTTGGCTTCGGCCATCAAGTGGATTTCTATTCTTAGGTAAATGCTTATCCCCGAGCTCATTATTATTTCCGAGCTGGCATTGTCCCTCGAGTGGATTTCTAATCTCGAGTTGGCTTTGGCCCTCAAATGAATTTCTATTCTCAGGTAGATGCTTATCCCGGAGCTTATTATTATTCCCGAGCTAGCATTGTCCCTCGGGTGGATTTCTAATCTCGAGTTGGCTTTGGCCCTCGAGTGAATTTCTATTCTCGGGTAGATGCTTATCTCTGAGCTCATTATTATTTCTGAGCTGGCATTGTCCCTCGAGTGGATTTCTAATCTCGAGTTGGCTTTGGCCCTCGAGTGGTTTCTATTCTCGGGTAGATGCTTATCCCCGAGCTCATTATTATTTCCAAGCTAGCATTGTCTCTCAGGTGGATTTCTAATCTCGAGTTGGCTTCGGCCCTCGAGTGGATTTCTATTCTCGGGTAGATGTTTATCCCCGAGCTCATTATTATTCCCAAGCTGGCATTGTCCCTCGGGTGGATTTCTAATCTCGAGTTAGCTTTGGCCCTCGAGTGGATTTCTATTCTCGGATAGATGCTTATTCCTGAGCTCATTATTATTTCTGAGTTGGCATTTATTATTTCTAAGTTGGCATTGTCCCTCTGGTGGATTTCTAACCTCAAGTTGGCTTCGACCCTCGAGTGGATTTCTATTCTCGGATAGATGCTTATCCTCGGAGCCTACCTGCAGTGACCGGATCCACCCTCTCTTCCCTCCATCACTCGTTACGAAAAAAATACAAAATCGCAATCGCCCTCGCTCTCTCCAGAGCAGGATCACCATCTGGCTTCAGTTCATCCTCGACTGCCGAAGAGGTCACTGAAGGGATTGATGCCAGCCATCTTACAGCAGTCGTCACAGGTTCAGTAGATCATCAAATTCAATTATATTTTTATGAGACACCCCATTGTAGAATGTTGTGCTGATTGTGATTTGTGAATAGTTTTAACAGTAATCCAATAATTATGACATATGGTTCCTTTTGGAACCAAAATCTGTTTAATAGTAATAACTTTACCATTTGATTTAATTGTGTTAGAACGATGGGAAAAGTAGAAAGAAAAAGGACAATTCTTAATTCTATACCTCGACTGAGAGCAAAACTATCGAAATTTTAGATTTCTAACCTCGAGTTGGCTTTGGCCCTCGAGCGAGTTTCTATTCTCGGGTAGATGCTTATTTCCGAGCTCATTATTATTCCCAAGCTGGCATTATCCCTCGGATAGATTTTTAACCTCAAGTTGGCTTTGGCCCTCAAGCGAGTTTTTATTCTCGTGTAGACACTTATTCCCGAGCTCATTATTATTCTTAAATTGGCATTAGCCTCTGAGTGGATTCCTACTCTCGGGTGGATGCTTATCCCCGAGCTTACCTGTACTTCCGAGTTAGCATTGGCCCTCGGGCAAGCCTCTATCCTTAAGCTAATCTTTGGTTAGTTTCTTCCTCCTCCGATTTCGCCCTCCTGGGCAAAGCTTAAAGCGGCCTGCACTATCAAATAAAGAGCTACGAGCTTGTTCCATATGAAGTTTATTTTCGAATCGGAGGTATATACCGAACTCGAAGACTTCAGCAAGTGCCAAATGCGTATCCTGCTATATGAGATGGGCCCGAACTTAAGTTACGCAGTTCGAATCTCGATATCCAGGTCCAAGACAAAATATATTGAAAGAAAAATGAACTTCATTGATAACGAAGGCTGAAGGCCGAATATAAGGGTGCCTGACCTTGAGGTCGGGTTAGTTACAAAGGGCCCGAATGGCCAACTTTACAAAAATAAAGACAAAAATCAATTGTTGCCCAAGGTGACAAGCCATGAGGGGGGGGGGGGGTGAATTGGTTTCTCTTAATTTTTACTATCTTACTTCTGTCAATTGATGAGTGAGTGAAATTAGAACAATGCACAATACAAACACACAAGAAGTATAGTGGTTCGGTGCTCTCCTAAGCACCTACATCCACTCTCCAAGCGACCCCTTGGGAATTCACTATAATCCTGCGGATTACAGTTGGATTGTTTTCCGGGCTCACAATCCAAAAATCTTTACACTTTGGTTTTCCGGGATCACCAAGAACCTATGTTGGTTTTACGGGCTCACCAACGAACCTTCACAATTGGTTTTATGGGTTCACCAATAAACCTACACCGTTGGTTTTGCGGGCTCACCAACAAACCTTTACAAGGTGATTAATAAAAAGAAAGAAGAAAGTTGAAGCTCCTAAATGAGCAAATATAACATATATAAGCTACAAAGAAGAGTTTAGAGAATAGTTATCGCTTGATGAGACTTCTCTCTTCTTTGTCAAGAATGCTTCACTCTTCAAGGGTGGATGGAGCTCTTAATATCTCTTGGAATCTGCTCAACCACTTCCTTTTGACTCTTGAATGAAGCACTTGGATGAAGAAGATTAGGGCACTTGTCTTTCTTGTGTAAGCTTTGATATTTTGCAAAAAGTATCTTTCCTCTGATGAATAGTGTCACTTTAAATAGTTTCCTTCATCCATTGGACAAGCCCCAATGGTTAGAATTCAAAAACTAGCCGTTACTCACTGTTGGGAGGTCAAAATGTACTTCTGCAGAACTAGCCGTTATGCTTCTGCCCGTGCTTGGGTCGACCCAACTTTTACTGGGGTCGACCCAACTTTCACTTGGGTCGACCCAACTTTCACTTGGGTCGACTCAACTTTTACTGGGGTCGACCCTCTCAGAACCACAGAACCTTACATTTCAGCCTTCTTTCACTTGGGTCGACTCAACACCTTTTTGGGTCGACTCATGGTTCAGTTGGGTCGACTCAACTTCCACTTGGGTCGACCCTCTCAGGGTTTCCAGAGAACTATTTTCTTGAGGCTTGAGGATTGGGTCGACTCATCCTTTTCTTGGGTCGACCCAAGTACTGTTCATCCGTGCCATTTTTGCAGAAGTGTGCCAGATGGTTTCTTGATGTGTCGGGGTCGACTCAATCAATCTTGGGGTCGACTCAATCCACACTTTGCTGCAACTTAAGGTTAGATTCATCCATATAATTAATGAAATAACCTTTAAACAATTTTGAATATATGTCATGTTAGTACTACATACTCCAAACAATGAAAATTACTATTGTCCACTTAAGAGTATGTTTCACTTGAAACTTTGCTGAATTAGAATTTAGAATTCACTATCCCTTTCCTATCACAAATTTTATCTCATTAATAATCATTGAAATACATCTTAATCTCATTATACTAATGTATCGAGAGTGACAGACTTATTAATGATGTATCGAATTAACTTGTAACATACTCTTAATCATTGTATTAATCATCAAAATACCACTATCATCCTCAATTTTTTCCTTTTTGATGATTACAAAATATTGAGTATGAGCCTATTGATACTTATCTTAAAATTAGTTTTAGAAGGGCTCAAGTTGCTGAATTTCAGCTTTTCAAATTTGAGAGTGAAGTCTCCCCCTATTTCATCCAAATGTTTCCAATTTGACCTTTTGAATTACTCCCCCTTTCTTTTATATTTCATTAAAGATGAAACTTCAAAAATTTGAGATAAAGCATGAGTTTTAGATTATGTATCGAGGTGTGAAAGGTATGTGCCAAATTCTGAAATTCTATGTGCCAAATTCTGAAATTCGATTTAAATCTTAGACTTAACATTTTCATTGTTACAAATTGCTCCCCCTTAAATGTATATCCTTTTTTATTATAATTTTCAACTTGTTTGTCAACTTATTTCTCTTTCCTTGCTTCTCTCCCTTTTTGTTATCATCAAATAGGTGCATGGGAATAGATAAGTAGACACAATAATTAACAAACATTTCAGTTTCATTGATCAAAATGGAACATTGTAGTACAATTAATGCCAAAACAAAACAAATACAATGTTCCTCAATCAAAGTACAAAGTACATGATTAATACAAAATACATATGAGAACTAGATACATATCCTAGGCTCTAATCATAATGCTAATATCAGCCTAGGGGGTATCTAATGGCTGTGATCTAGTCCTCATCCTCCTAGCATAAGTGGCGAGGGGAGGTCGAGCCTGATGGAACTGAGTCTGGCGTGGAGCTCGGTGAGCTGGATGACTCTGTGCCGAAATCTCTGACTCAGCTGCCTGGGGCACAGATGGTCCATGAACCTCTCTCTCTCTCCGTAGAACTCCTATCTGCTCTCTAAGATCGCTAATCTCAGCAGTCATAATATCCAATCTGCTCGTCAGTCTATCAGTGATAGTCCTCGCCTGAGCTGACATAAGCTCAGTCATCCTACTCCAAAACTCATCTGTGTATCCCGCAGGAACAGATGACGAAGGTCCAGCCTCTGAAGGTGCTGTAGGATGATCCGTAGGCTCCTCATCCTCAGGGATGGGGTCTCCAATCTCTGGTGCATCACCCTCTAGTGCATCACCCTGAATTCCAGCTCCTGCACGTACCCACTGCCCGTTTACCTTCTCATAACCCATGCGAATAAGGGATCGTGCAGTGTATGTGTTAGTGAATAGTAGATGCCTGGAGATCTCTCCCTCTACTGATATATCATGCTGTCGGAAGATCAGTGTGAGTATCATACCATAAGGCAGGGAGATTCTGGAATTGCATATGACCTTTCTCATCTGCCTGAGTATCATAGCTGGGAGGTTCAGGGAAATGCCCTGAATAATGTGCTCCATAACGACCAGGTCTCGCTCAGAAATGAGATCAAATCTTTTACTTTTTGGAAATAAAATCCGACCTATGAAGTTGTGCAACAACCTCATTTCAGCTGAAAGAGAGCTTGCTATTACATTTTCTGAATAATCAAAGTCTTCATTCTCAAGAATCAACTGCAAGGCTCTCAACTTATTTTCGGGCTTTTCTGGAGTTGCTCCTTTGCAGGGGAGATGAAGCAACTCACTCAAACTCTCTTCTGAAACCCTAACCCTTACCCCTCGGACTTCAGATATAAGCCCTCCCATTCTAGTTTTCAGGAAGGCATAGAACTCACGAACCAATCCTGGGTAGATCACCACATCTAGGGAGCAAAGATACTCCCATCCTTGCCTTCAGATCCATTCCCCCAAACGGAACCCTTCTTGATCCAAAAACTCGGAGTGGATCCTTCTTCCCGTGGTAACCGGTCTCCCCGCAAATTTCGCAAGTTGGACTGAAGGGGAGGGAGGAGGAGGAGGCTCTACACGTGTCTCACCTTGTGGAGACACTGTAAAAGGCTCTGTAGCAACTCTATCCGCACAGGTGGTCCATGAAACCCTCCCGGATCGCTTTGCTACGGCTCTTTTGGGTCTCATTTCTTCAAGATCTTGATCTAATCTACTGTTTGGAGATGATTGGAAGAGATTTGAGAGTGGAAAATAGGGTTTTCGGAAGAGGACAAAGAGAATACAGTGCCCTAGATAGCTCACGGGTCTCCCTTTTAACAGTGGGGTCCCGTCGTTGGGTTGACCCTAGATTTTTCTTGGGTCAACTCAACGTTGGGTCGACCCTATTCTGGGTTGGGTCGACTCAAGTTCAGAAATTTTTCTTTCTCTTCTTTTTTCCTTTTAAAAAAAAATTTCTTTTCTTCCAATCCTTACAAATTCTTACTGGGACAATGATACATGAGTTAGAAATCTATAGATGACTAGTTTGACTAATGTTTCATGGATTTTTAGAAATGAGAGGAGAGTATCATGATACGGCTTGCTCCTTTTTATATCTCCTCAATCAAAAGGATCACATATGCCTAATTCCCTCCTTAGCATGCAAAATCTATCTTCACTCAAAGGTTTTGTGAATATGTCAGCTAATTGTTTCTCAGTACATACATGCTCAATATATATGTTTCCATTTTGCACATGATCTCTAATAAAATGATATCTTATTTCAATGTGTTTGGCTTTAGAGTGCTGAACCGGATTTTTAGTAAGATTGATGGCACTAGTATTATCACACTTTATAGGAATGTTATCTAGTTTAACTCCATAGTCCTCTAGTTGTTGCTTAAGCCATAATACTTGAGCACAACAACTGCCGGCAGCTATATATTCAGCTTCAGCCGTTGACAGTGCTACTGAATTCTGCTTTTTGCTAAACCATGATACTAAGTTATTTCCTAAAAATTGACATGTTCCACTAGTGCTCTTCCTATCTAATTTGCATCCAGCAAAATCTGCATCTGAGAAGGCAAGCAAATCTAGACAGGAGTCTCTTGAGTACCATAATCCTATGTTTGTAGTTCCTCTTAAATATCTAAGGATTCTTTTAACAGCACTTAAGTGTGACTCCTTAGGATCTGATTGGTATCTAGCACATATTCCCACACTAAACACTATGTCTGGTCTACTAGCAGTAAGGTAGAGCAAGGATCTAATTAATCCTCTATAAAGCTTCATATCCATACTTTTTCCTTTCTCATCTTTGTCTAGCTTACTAGTGGGATTCATTGGGGTGCCTACTCCCTTGTGATTTTCATTTCCAAACTTCTTTAATATTTTCTTTGTATACTTAGTTTGATGAATGAAGATACCTTCTTTAGTTTGTTTGATTTGTAATCCGAGAAAGAAATTTAGTTCTCCCATTAAACTCATCTCGAATTCTCCTTGCATTAAATTAGCAAACTCTTTGCAAAGATTGTCATCTGTGGCACCAAAAATTATGTCATCTACATATATTTGTACCACTAGCAGATTTTTGTCTTCTCTTTTAAGAAAAAGTGTTTTGTCTACATTTCCTCTATTGAAATCATTATTCAGTAGAAATTTGCTTAGTCGATCATACCAAGCCCTAGGTGCTTGTTTTAGTCCATATAATGTCTTATGTAGTCTAAACACATGATTTGGCAATTCATAATTTTCAAAACCAGGAGGTTGCTCTACATATACCTCTTCCTCTATAAAACCGTTTAAGAAGGCACTTTTTACATCCATTTGATACAACTTGAAATCCATGAAACATGCAAAAGCTAGAAGTAACCTAATAGCCTCTAATCTAGCCACGGGAGCAAATGTTTCCTCAAAGTCTATCCCTTCTTCTTGATTGTATCCCTTAGCTACAAGTCTAGCTTTATTTCTTATAACTACCCCATTTTCATCTAATTTATTTCTAAAGACCCATTTTGTTTCAATTACAGAGTTATGCTTTGGTCTCTCAGTTAATGTCCATACATTACTTCTTTTGAATTGATTTAATTCTTCTTGTATAGCATTTATCCAATTGGTATCTTTTTCAGCTTCTTCATAAGTCTTAGGTTCTAACTGTGAAACAAAAGCAAGATAATCATTTAAATTTCTAAGAGAGGATCGAGTTCTTACCCCTTGAGATGGATCACCAATGATTAAGTCTTTAGGGTGTCCATATGCATACCTCTATTCCTTTGGCAAGTCTTGAGATTGTGGTGGCACGCGATCATTTTTCTTATCTTGATTCGGCACGTCATCAAGATTCAATTTTTCAAAGTTAATAATTCCTGCATCATCATCAAGGATATTTTCTTTCCTAGCAGACTCACTATCAGACTCATCAAATATGATATTAACTGACTCTTCGACTACAAGAGTTCTTTTATTAAACACTCTGTATGCCCTGCTAGATGTGGAGTATCCTAAGAAGATACCTTCATCTGACTTGGCATCAACTTTACTTAGATCCTCCTTGCCATTGTTTAAAATGAAACATCTACATCCAAATACTGTAAGATATTTAGCGGTTGGTTTCTTATTCTTCCAAAGTTCATAAGGAGTTTTCTTGGTTATAGGTCGTATTAAAACCCGATTTAGAATATGGCAAGCAGTGCTTATAGCTTCAGCCCAAAAGTACTTTGGAAGATTTGACTCGCACAACATTGTGCGTGCCATTTCTGCCAAGGTCCTATTTTTTCGTTCCACAACCCCATTTTGTTGAGGCGTTCTAGGTGCTGAAAATTGATGTGAGATACCATTTTTATTACAAAATTCTTCAAAGTGTTGATTTTCAAATTCAGTTCCATGATCACTTCGAATTGCTATTAAGGTGAGCTTTTTTTCATTTATAATATTATTATAATATTTCAAGAATGCTGAAAATGCTTCATTCTTATGTGCCAAAAATGAAACCCATGTATATCTTAAAAAATCATCTACTATAACTAGTCCATACTTTTTCCCTCCTAGACTCGCAGTTCTAGTGGGTCCAAATAGATCCATATGTATGAGTTCAAAAGGCCTAGTCGTTGATACTATATTCTTTGATTTGAAGGATGATTTTGTTTGTTTTCCTAATGAGCATGGTCCACAAATTTTGTCCTTTTCAAAGATCAATTTTGGCACATCTTTTATTAATTCCTTCTTGACTAGTTTTGATATTAAATCCATACTAGCATGTCCTAGTCTACGATGCCAAAGCCAACTTGTTTCATTTTTCTTTTCTTCATTAGTAATTAAATATAATCCATTTTTCTTGCCTAATTCATGAAGATCTACCATGTAAATATTTTTTTGTCTTTGTCCTATAAGTACAATGCTATTATCTTTAGGATTTATGATTATGCATACTGATGCTTCAAATGTGACTTTAAACCCTTTATCACAAAATTGGCTTATGCTAAGTAGGTTATGTTTCAAACCATTAACTAATAAGACATTTTCTATGAAGGTAGATAGAGTAATGAAAATTTTACCCTTTCTAATGATAAACCCTTTTCCATTGTTTCCATAGGTTACTACTCCACCCTTCTTAGACTCCAAGGTGACAAATTGGTCTACGTCACTGGTCATGTGTCTTGAACAGCCGTTATCTAGATACCATCGTTTATCCACCTTATTAGCTGCAAGACACCCCTGCAATCAAGATCAAGAATGAGCTTTAGGTACCCAAACTAAGTTGGGTCCTTTAGGGTTAGTACTTGATGTTCCTTTTGGAACCCAAACTTTCTTGGATTTAAGCTTATAATTGTTACTCAATTTGTTGTAGCTAGACTTTCTATAGTTACATTCATATGCTTTATGTCCTAATTTATTGCAACAATGGCAAGTTATATTTTCATTTTTAGCTTTTACAAATATGTTCTTTAAGTATTTTTGTTTCCTATTTATTTTATATCCTAATCCAGCTTTATCATATACAGCTTTTTGATTATCAAGAATCATATTTAATTTGGTTGAGCTAAGTGTAAACTTGTCTACTAAGGATTTATATTTTTCAGCATCTTCTTTGAACTTGACATTTTCAGCAATTAGATTCTTGGTTTCATTTGTGAGTCTCCTACTTAATGTTTTATAATTATTAGATAGTTTCAGCTTATCTTTGATAAGAGATTGATTTTCTTCTTTTAGAACTTTATTTTTATTGATCAGTTTTTTGTGTTCTTCCATGAGTTCTAAAAATGCATCATGTAATTCATCAACAATAAAATCACATTCAAGTTCAGAATCTACCTCATCGTCATTGGCCATATGGCAGATTTGGGCCGTCTCTTGATGATCTTCCTCTTCCGAACTTGACTCCTCACTTTCACTCCATTCAGCCATGAAGTTCTTCTTCTTAAGTTTCCTTGCCATCCACTTTAATTCCGGGCAATCTATCTTAAAATGCCCGGGCTTGTTACACTCATAACAAATTGGTGTTTCCTTTTCTTTCTCTTTGTCCTTATCCTTTTCTTTGCTTGAGCTACCTTTGAAGAAGGGTTTCTTTTTATGAAATCTCTTCTTACCTCTCATAAATTTTCTAAATTTTCTTCCAAGCATAGCCATCCCTTCTTCATCAAGTTCATCATCATCATCAGATTCTTCCGATTCAGTTTCTTATTTTGGAGTGGTAGACTTTAGGGCAATGGTCTTTCTTCTCTTGACCTCATCTTCTGAATTTTGCCTCATGGTCAACTCATGGGTCATGAGTGATCCTAGAAGTTCCTCCAATTGCAGTGTATTGAGGTCCTTTGCTTCCTGAATTGCGGTTACCTTGGCCTCCCAAACTCTTGGTAGAGACCTGAGAATTTTTTGCACCAATTCAGTGTTAGTATAAGACTTTTCTAGACTCTTTAGCCCATTTATGATTTCCGTGAAATGAGTAAACATTTCAGTTATGGACTCAGTGGATTCCATTTTAAACAACTCATACTTATGTACTAATATGTTTATCTTTGACTCCTTAACTTGATTAGTTCCTTCATGTGTGACCTCAAGTTTATCCCAAATTTCTTTTGCGGAGATGCATGTAGATATTCTATTGAATTCACTTACATCTAATGAGCAGTAAAGTACATTTATTGCTTTAGTATTTAATTGTGCTAGTCTTCTATCATTCTCATTTTTCTGGTTTGGGAATGATAGTGCCCTCTATACTAATTGTGGGTGTGTGAGGTCCTCTAATTATAATATACTACAATTCATAGTCTAGAGCTTGAATGAATATCCTCATCCTAGCTTTTCAGTATGTGTAATTAGTTCCATTAAATAGAGGAGGTCTATTTGTGGATTGCCCCTCACTCATAGAACATCCCACTTGGGTTGTCATGATCTTTGTCTCTTAATTGTGAGATCAACAAATACTATATGAGCATCTCGCTCTGATACCACTTGTTGCCCAAGGTGACAAGCCAGGAGGGGGGGGGGGGTGAATTGGTTTCTCTTAATTTTTACTATCTTACTTCTGTCAATTGATGAGTGAGTGAAATTAGAACAATGCACAATACAAACACACAAGAAGTATAGTGGTTCGGTGCTCTCCTAAGCACCTACGTCCACTCCCCAAGCGACCCCTTGGGAATTCACTATAATCCCGCGGATTACAGTTGGATTGTTTTCCGGGCTCACAATCCAAAAATCTTTACACTTTGGTTTTCCTGGATCACCAAGAACCTATGTTGGTTTTACGGGCTCACCAACGAACCTTCACAATTGGTTTTACGGGTTCACCAATAAACCTACACAGTTGGTTTTGCGGGCTCGCCAACAAACCTTTACAAGGTGATTAATAAAAAGAAAGAAGAAAGTTGAAGCTCCTAGATGAGCAAATATAACATATATAAGCTACAAAGAAGAGTTTAGAGAATAGTTATCGCTTGATGAGACTTCTCTCTTCTTTGTCAAGAATGCTTCACTCTTCAAGGGTGGATGGAGCTCTTAATATCTCTTGGAATCTGCTCA
The DNA here is from genome assembly GCF_051530095.1 of Phoenix dactylifera. Lineage (NCBI taxonomy): Eukaryota > Viridiplantae > Streptophyta > Magnoliopsida > Arecales > Arecaceae > Phoenix > Phoenix dactylifera. The sequence continues at coordinate 20,754,683 of NC_143207.1, forward strand.
ACCACTTCCTTTTGACTCTTGAATGAAGCACTTGGATGAAGAAGATTAGGGCACTTGTCTTTCTTGTGTAAGCTTTGATATTTTGCAAAAAGTATCTTTCCTCTGATGAATAGTGTCACTTTAAATAGTTTCCTTCATCCATTGGACAAGCCCCAATGATTAAAATTCAAAAACTAGCCGTTACTCACTGTTGGGAGGTCAAAAAGTACTTCTGCAGAACTAGCCGTTATGCTTCTGCCCGTGCTTGGGTCGACTCAACTTTTACTGGGGTCGACCCAACTTTCACTTGGGTCGACTCAACTTTTACTGGGGTCGACCCTCTCAGAATCACAGAACCTTGCATTTCAGCCTTCCTTCACTTGGGTTGACTCAACACCTTTTTGGGTCGACTCAAGGTTCAGTTGGATCGACTCAACTTCCACTTGGGTCGACCCTCTCAGGGTTTCCAGAGAACTGTTTTTTTGAGGCTTGAGGATTGGGTCGACTCATCCTTTTATTGGGTCGACCCACGTACTGTTCATCCGTGCCATTTTTGCAGAAGTGTGCCAGATGGTTTCTTGATGTGCCGGGGTCGACTCAATCAATCTTGGGGTCGACTCAATCCACACTTTGCTGCAACTTAAGGTTAGATTCATCCATATAATCAATGAAATAACCTTTAAACAATTTTGAATATATGTCATGGTAGTGCTACATACTCCAAATAATGAAAATTATTATTGTCCACTTAAGAGTAAGTTTCACTTGAAACTTTGCCGAATTAGAATTTAGAATTCACTATCCCTTTCCTATCACAAATTTTATCTCATTAATAATCATTGAAATACATCTTAATCTCATTATACTAATGTATCGAGAGTGACAGACTTATTAATGATGTATCGAATTAACTTGTAACATACTCTTAATCATTGTATTAATCATCAAAATACCACTATCATCCTCATCAATCAACGTGAACGACTTCCACATTGGTGTCAATTGCAGCCTTCGTCCTGGTCGCGACCTCGAAAGCGCCATCTCCGCCAGCCTCAGAGGCGGCCTCAGCTCCAATGCCGGCATCAGGAATGGCCATTGATTCCATCCTGTCGGCAGCTTCAGGGGCGATCTCCGGCCTGGCCTCGACATTGGCTTCTGCAGTGTCCCCGTCCGCCTCGGCAGCTCCATCCAAGTTTGGCTCAAGGCTGCTGAAATCAACTCCAGGGCAGAACTGCTAAACTTGGAGGCGACAATTGTCAAAGCCTTGTACCATGGAAGCAGCGGCCCTTTCCGCCAGTTCGGTGAGGTACTCCTCCGACTGACGGAACTTCTCGATGGCCTCATGGGCGGATGACTCCATTAAGCTCTTGAGCTGCCCGATTTTCACCTCCCGTTCTTCTGCCTCGCCCCGAAGGCTAACCAGAGCGGCTTCGAGCTCGGAGATGCGGCTTGCAGAAAGGGAGCGAGTCCGAAAATGCCCAGCCTCCATATCTTGGATTTGAGAAAGCCTATCCTTTATTAAGGCTTCGGAAGCCCGCACCTTCTTCTTGGTCTTTCGAAGCCGCTGTGCGGCAGTAGCAGCCTTCTCCTCGGCCTCGCGCCGCTGCTGTTGTGCAGCAACTACCGCCCAAGCTTTGGCCTCCTATTTTTGGAGCTCGGTACGCTCTATTCTCGGCCTGAGCGCCCTTAGCTCCTCCCGATCGGCGAGCATGCTGGACATCAACACGCCGATCACGTGAAGCGACTGGCATGAAAAGATAAAGTGTCAACAAAAGTCAAGCATTCATAAAGAAAATAAATAAGGAACAGAAGGACATCATTACTTACCCGCACAGTCGCCGAATAGATGTGATGGACGAGGTCGCCAAGATTCTCCTCCATCAATGCACGGTCGCATGGGAGCATGATGCTGCACACAAGCCCGTGAGCAACTTCTTTAGATTCGAGGGCCAAATCGCCCTCAGGTGTGCGACGTTGATGCCGCGATTGCTCTCCGTCAGACTTGGAAAACACTGGCTCGACTCTTGCCAAGGCCGGAACCTCGAAAAATGTTGCAGCTTTGGTGCGCGATGGGACCATGGAAGGGATTGAAGTCCCGGGCCTACACCCCAGCTCGGGATCTGATCCGGACGGCTAAGTTATTGCTCCAACCTCTGGAACTTGATCAGTGAGTACCACCACTGCTCGGTCGGAAGGATCCCTCCCAGCTATCGACTGGGGCACCTCGGCCTCTTCCACAAGCCTCTGGTTGGGTCCAACCTGAGTAGGGGAGGCAACCTCAAGCTCTCCCCTCTCGATCTCAAGGCTAGGGGCAATTCTCGCTTTCTTCAGCCTTCCCTCGGGCCGGACCCCTTCGGGGGTGGCTCTCTTCTTGTATGCGGCCATCAGCATCTTGGTGTTGAAGATCATCCCTGCAATGTCTGGAGATAAAAGGTCTTATTAGAATTCCAACATGAAAAGAAAGAAGGAAAAGCTAAATTACACTTACCCTCGGAACGAGCTGGGGTCAAGCCGAGATTCATTAAAGCCTCCTCACTGAGCAGGTCAGGGAGCCGAGGAGTTTTTTTCAGTCTGAGCAAACTATCTAAGGTCTTCTGCTCGGACTGCAACAACTGCAGGAGCTTATTGTTAGCCGAAGCCAGCGAAAAGCTCCAGGTCGGATTAAATCCCCACAACCGCTTGGAGAAGATAAAGAAAAAATTATCCTTCCATCCGTGGATGGAAGTGGGCATGCCCCCAAATAGCTTGCGGCCTCCTCGAGGGGAGAAGTACCACCACCCTTTATCTATAGAATTGCCTTTTAATATAAAGCAACTCCTGAAGACATTCACTAAGGGGGACAGACCATATGCCAGGGAAAGGGCGAGGAAGGCGATGATTAGTCTCCACGAGTTTGGGACGAGCTGCACAGGTGCCAGGCCATACGCTGTCAGGAGCTCCTCCATGAATTCGTGCAGAGCGAACCTCAGCCCTGCTTGGAGTGTATCTATGTACACTCCGACCCAACCATTAGGTGGGTTGGTGACTCGCCCTCCGAGGTCTGGGAGCTCGAGGATGAACTCTAGAGGAATGAAGAATCAGGCTTGAACCGAGCCCAGATCCTCGTCGCTCATGAGCGAGCCAGTTCCATACAGGCTCGGGCCCACCTCGAGCTCAACCTCTCCCACATCGGAAGCGGCCTGAGCTAGCAATGGACCTACATCGAACATCGATGCCCTCATCGGCGAGACCATTGCCTTGGCCTGAAGATTATAAGAAGGGGAAAAGATGAAAGACTCTACGAGAGACCGAAAGGAGAGATAAAATGCCTACCTGAAAGCATGCCGGAAAGGGTGGTCAGGAAAAGAAAGCTCCCAGAATGCCCGTCGAGAGGAGAAAGCAATGCCCAATGCGAAGGTTGACAGAAAGCTCCCAGAGTGCCCGGAGGGAAGCTCCAATACTGATAGTCAACTTTAAAGACCACGCAATAGCACGTATCTTGTAGGACAGTGATTACGGATATCGATCCACAGGGATTGGGGTACAATTGTTTTCGTAAAAATATTCGGGAAAAAAAGTTTGTGAAGAAGATTAAACTAAGAAATTTAATAAAAATGCAATTGACAATGATATAAGTAGAAGAACCTAGGATAATGAATTCACCACTAACTTAGCAACAATGGTTAATTATATTTTATTTCATTCTTGGATTTTTATGCAAATTGGCTGCAAGCCTAATAAGCATTCGAATAAAATTTCACCAAAGTAATTTAGGCATATTCCATCTTCAGTTAGCATGAAATGTCTACCCTAATCTAAGGTGGCAGCACACTGTATCTTCTCTAAGAATGGACTATCTTACATTTACTTAGTGATCATGTAGAACAATTATATAAACATCATACTTGAAATAACAGAATTCAAATATGAGATAAAAAGATATCCATTTAGATCAAAATAAGGTCATACAATTTCAAGAACAAAATAATAAAAATATAAAAACCATTGTCGCCTTTGTTAGGGCTTCATCCTGCCCTAATGAAGAGCTTAGGCTTCCATGCAGTGGGGGACGGTAGCAGCAATGCAGAGGATTCCCATCACTTCTCCCTCCTGCGTTTTCTCCCCTCTCTGGCTTTGGTGGGAACTTCTCAGATCCTCGGATCATCCCCTCCTTGGACTAATGTGGGAACTCTCAGAAGAGTCCAAGAGTTATTCGATCAGAAAGGGTTGCCCTCCCCAAAAGAAGAACTCTTCCCTTTTATAGCCTCCTGACTCCTGTTATCCTCGCCCTAATATAATCTTCCGAATGAGAAGATAAATGCAGAGGAATTGCTTCTGTTTCATGGTCGTGATCGAGATGGGGAGAAGATCTGATCCGGATGTGAAAGTCGGAGTCCCCCGATGCTAGAGATGAGACTCCCTACTTTGTTCTGTTTCTGGGAAGCATGGCTCGAACGCATGTGGAAGATTCATCCCGATCGCATCCCAGAATGGGTGCAGCTAGTTCAGATTCGTGGGCTGAAAGGAATGAAGTAGCTTGATCTTTGGATGCAGGTGATGGCGAGGACGTTGGAATGGTGCTCACGGTTGAGAGGAGATGAGGATGAATCATGGAGAAGACGCGGGAGGTTGCTGGGATAACAATCCGTGAAGCTGGGATGAAGCTTGGACGGCTGGATGGCACATGCTGAAGGTGGATGTGATCCGGAATGCTGGTGATGCGGCTTCAATGCAGAGGAGATGTGGACGTTTGAGAGGATCTCGGACGTGGCTGGGACGCAGAGCAGGGGATGCGGAATAGGGGATGCAGAAGAAGCTGGATTCGGTTGGGAAGAAGTGATCCGGGAGAAGCTTTGAATTGCGGACGGCTGCTGATTTCTTGGTGCGGGATGAATGGCTGCTGGGCAGCGGGAGGAATCCTGATTTGCTGGATCCGTGAAGCTCGGGAGGATGAGGAAACTTGTGGAAGGCTCTATTCTTTGGATTCGGAAGGAAAATCTGAGAGGCAGTTGTTCGGGATGTTCATCCGGCTGGCCATGGGATGCATTCAGTTGGGATCATTCGAGCGGGACGAAGCTGATGCACTTCTTCAACGCGGAAGGGAATTGGACGAAGATCTTGGATGTGGGAGATGATGGAACACGATCTGGTGATGCGGAATAGGGGAGAGATGTTGGGATACATGCGGAGAGTACGCATGAACTGATCCATGGATGCATGGAATGGTGAGGACGATCCGTGAGGCTAAGAGGATCTCGGCTGGGAAGGGGTGATCCAAAATGCTTGGAGGAATCCTTCGCAGGTGGAGACGCATGAGGCAGGAATTCCGGTTGACGTGGATGCTTGGGAGCTAGGATAGAAGCTTGATCCTTAGATGCAGGAGATGCATGTGGTTTGGGTTTAGACATCATCCCAATTGGTTTGACTCGATCTACACACATTGGACTCGACCAATATGACAAAATATTAATCTAACTCGAATTACCTCTGATAATTTATTAAAATGCAATGGTGAAGTTAACACATCTTTTCATGTTTAAATTTAAAATATGTGCATAGAAATAATGATAAGTGCCATGAGTAAGAGATTAATTTATGCATTATTTAATACTTATCACACCCCCCAACCCACATTTTGCTAGTCCTCGAGCAAAATAAAAATAAAAGAATTAACTCACTTTCGCAGTAATCACGATTGCATTTACCATATGCAATAAGGCTTTAAATCCCTAGGTGGCCCTAGTGGACGAGTTTTGTCTCGTGAGGGTTTCCGGCGCAGATACCCACAAATTGCTGTCTAAAAAATTTATTCTATTATTTTATAAAATCTAATTTCAAATGCATTAATGCCAAGAATTTCAAAAGTACACAAAGTTTTAATTATTAAGTCAGCCCAAATTCTAGGTCAGTATGCAACTTAAGTGGAAGTCATTAAGTTTCCATTAGAGAGTTGTAAGACTTATTTATACTTGGGTGCTTGGTGAAATCTGGACCATACACAATCTAAAGTTTTGGATCCTCAAAATACTGCTAAAGCTAGTAGTTTTCAAGAATTGGTCAGATAAGACCAAATCACTGATTCAAAATCATCCTATCTTGCAGGATTTCGAGAATTGTGGATGTTTACTTTAATACCTCATGGGCTTTATCTGTGATATTCCAGTTTAGTCGAGTTTTTACAACGATGGCTTTCACACTATCATCTCTTTCAAGGTCAATATTATTTTCCCTTTTTTTCTTTTTTATTATTATTTTATTTTATTTTATTTTATTTTATTATTTATAAATAAATTATGCATTTTTACTCTTGTAAAGATTCCTCCGTGTAGCGATCATTCAGTCAACAACTCCCACACCAGATGGCATAAGGTGTTGGGCATTGTTGCTGGAAACTGGACCCGGGGGTGACCAGTCCGCTGGGAAGGAGGAGCTCAGGTGAGAACTGGCGGGCGACGATCCGTCAATGGGCGGCGTCCTCCGCAAGGGGCCTGCAAAAAGTCGGTGGTCGGGGTTCCCGGCGCCGACCTTCCGATGCTTAAGTCAGAGGGGGCTAATGTGTAGAAGGGGGGAGGAGATATGTTTTCTGGGTTTCAGAGTCCATCCCCCTCTAAGGTGGAGGGGTTTCCCTTTTATAGAGGGGTATTGTATTACCTGTGAAGTGACGGGGCAAATAGTTCTTTTTTGGTCATGATTGAACACGATCGTGTGCATTAATATAGTGTCGTGGGAGATCAAATCAGAGTTAGTGAGTCGTCGTGGCTGATCAGACGTGGCGGAGTAGTTCAACTGCCTGCCGTGGAGGGCTTGAGATCCATACATAACAAGCGCATTGATTGTTGAGTGAACCAGAGATCAGCAGAGGCCATACGCTTTAATGGTTGAGTGAACTAAAGATCAGCAGAGTCCATACACTTTAATGGTTGAGTGAACCGAAGATCAGAACAGGCCATGCGCATTAATTGTTGAGTGAGCCGGAGAACAGAACATGCCATGTGCATTAATTGTTGACGGCGAAGCAGGGTATGGTCTCCGGTTGAGCTACGGAAGGGCGTGACGTTAGTAGGTAAGCGGTGAGGTTGGGCCTTTGAAGCTAGGCTCCCGAAGGAGACTAGACCGAGGTCGCATACTATGACGGGGCGTCTCGGAGTCCAGCATTTGGTCGGGCACCGAGCTGAGCTAGGCGCCTTCTGGTCGGGCGCCTGCAGGTCGGGCGCCTGCAGGTCGGGCGCCTTCTAGTCGGGCGTCTTCTGGTCGGGCACCTTCTGGTCGGGCGCCCTCTGGTCGTTCTGGAATAACTTAGTTTTTTCCCTAACACTACCCCCCGACTTTCTAGTTCGAGGAGCTTGCGAGTTCGGACGTAGGAAGTAGTTTAATGGCGCTCCACACTATTTAATGCTGCATCGGTGGGGGCCAGGAAATTTCAAATTTTTACGGTGCTCCGCACGTTTCAAGGTGTCATTAATAGCAGAAGGTGGGACGACGTCTTTTCACCGTCTGAAACGGCCTCACGTCGTGGGCTCATGATGGGGCTCCACGATCCGATGGGACGCCGCCTTGATTCGGTATTCAAAGCGTCGATCTGAATAGGATACGCCACTTTGGCCTTCTGGGGGCCGACGCACGGCACAATCCGGGTGGGAGGCGGGATTCTGTCTCGCCGATTTGGGCCGTTGGAGGGGTTTATATAATCCCTTGACTTGGCCCCAAGGGTTTCTATTTGGCGATCCTTGTTTCTTGTTCTCTAACATTCCTCACTCCTTTATCCCTTCCGGCGGCCTCCTGGAACTGTTCAGTTTTTTCTCCAATTCTTTGACGTCTCCGGCGAAGATCTTAGTAGGTGTTCCCCCTCGTCCGCTCGGGGGGGCTTTTGTTTTCACTCCTTTCTTCTCTCCTTTTCTTCTTTTTTTTTTTTTTTGTTTCTTTTAGGATGAGTCATGGTCCCAACGAGGTTGGGTCCACCATTAGCAGTGAGGAGGTGGAAATGGCTGAGGAATGGTTCTTTCCTCGGCGCGGGTTTCGTCTGGAACTTGCGGAGTCGGGGGATCGGGTAACGAGGCCCCCTCCGGACCAGATCAGAGTGTATTTGGAATCACTCTGGGCCGGCCTGCGATTCCCCCTTCACGGGTTCGTGAATGAGTTGCTGGCAATGTATCAAATCGTCCCGGCGCAGCTTGTTCCGAATGCGTGGAGGACAATTGTCGGTTTTTTATCCTTGTGCCTGGTGTTGGGTTGTGGAGCCTGATCCATTCCCTTTTCCTAGACCCCTATGTGCACTATGGTGGTGGAGGATCAAGGGAAGACAAGCCGGAAAGAGTTTCGAGAAGATTCGGAGTTGAATCAGCAAAGAAAGAAACCTTCAGCAAGGTCCGGAGTCGACTCCAGCAGACTTGGAGTCGACTCTGGCACGCAAGAAGTCTTGGCACAGTTTTTGGAGTCGACTCCAGCAGACCTGGAGTCGACTCCCCAGTGTTGGAGTCGACTCGAGAACTCCAGGAGTCGACTCCCACAGGCAGACAGAGAGGCCTTTTTCTGTGGACTGTTGCCGAGTCGACTCGCAGTATTGCGGGAGTCGACTCGAGCACGGTTTTCACGCGAGGCTGAGTTATGAACCGGGTCCAAGCCAAGGTTTTTTTGAGCCCTAATCAAAGTAAGAGATTGGGAGGTATATATAGACTTCTTAAGGGACACGAGGAGGCATGTTGCAACCCAGAGAAACCCTAGAACTCATCAACGAGAGGTTTCAAAAGGAAGATCCTTTGTGTGCATCAGGAATACGACGTGTTGCTCATCTTGAGAGAGATTGTTTGCTGTGAGAAAGAGAGTTTGTTTCTTTTCTCTTGAATCTCTGTAACTTCCTTTGATCATATAGTGAATTATTGATCTGTGCGGCTGTGGACGTAGGAGCAAGAGACTCCGAACCACATAAACTTGCATGTCTTGTGCGTTTTGCTATTGTTTTTGCCGTGTTATTCATCTCTCCTACTATCCTTTATATTCCGCATTTGCTGTTTGATTCCCTAACAACTGGTATCAGAGCATCTGGTTCGAAGGAAATAAGTGGGAGCAATGGCGGCTGAAGAAGGCAAGGTCAAGATTGACAGATTCGACGGCAAAGACTTTGGTTTCTGGAAGATGCAGATCGAAGATTATTTATATCAGAAGAAACTTCATCTACCTCTTGAAGGTATGAAACCGACAGGTATGTCACAGGCCGACTGGGATTTAATGGATCGTCAGGCTTTGGGAGTTGTTCGCTTGACGTTGGCTCGAAACGTTGCGTTCAACATTTTGGAAGAGAAGACAACAGCAGGTTTGCTGAGAGCATTGTCGAATATGTATGAAAAACCCTCGGCCTCTAACAAGGTGTGCCTGATGCGCCGTTTATTCAATCTGAAGATGAGTGAAGGTTCCTCAGTTACGGATCACATCAATGAGTTTAATCTGATTACGAGCCAGTTGAGTTCGGTGGCAATCAGTTTTGAGGATGAAGTTCGTGCTCTAATACTCCTATCCTGCTTGCCAGAAAGTTGGGGTGCAACGGTGACAGCTGTAAGCAGTTTCTGCGGCTCAAACAAACTGAAGTTCGAGGAGGTCCGAAATCTGATACTCAGTGAAGATATCAGAAGGAGGGAGTCTGGTGTGAAATCTAGTTCGATTCTGAACACATCTGAAGGCAGAGGAAGAACTGTGCAACGCAGTGAAAATCGTGGCAGATCGAAGTCTAAGAGGAGGAGCAAGTCTAGATCGAAAGGCGATGGCTGCTGGCATTGTGGCAAGATGGGCCACACGAGGAAGAATTGTTGGCTCAGAAAGAAGAATCCAAGCAAGGGGCAGAATGAGGAGTCCGTGAATGCAACCACAGATGAAGCCAATGATGCTTTGATCCTCAGCGTGGACAGTCCTATGGAATCGTGGATACTAGACTCTGGAGCTTCGTTTCATTCTACCTCACGGAAGGAGTGTATGCTGAATTACACCGCAGGAGACTTCGGAAAGGTTTATCTCGCTGATGATGAGCCTTTAGATATTGTGGGGAAAGGTGAAGTTCATATCAGGATGCTGAATCAGTCAGTGTGGAAACTGAAGAATGTGAGGCATGTCCCAGGCTTGAAGAGAAACTTGATTTCTGTTGGGCAGCTTGACAGCGAAGGGTACGTTACTACCTTCGTAGGTGGTTCATGGAAAATTACCAAAGGTGCTATGGTGATAGCACGTGGGAACAAGTTGGAAACTCTCTACATGACCAATGACACCAAGGATACGGTGGCATTGGCAGAAAGAGGTGCAGATAGTTGTCTTTGGCATCGCAGACTCGGACATATGAGTGAGAAAGGTATGAAGATGATGGTGAAAAAGAACAAGCTAGCAGATCTGAAAACTGTTGATGTAGGTCTCTGTGAAGACTGCATATTTGGGAAGCAGAAAAGAGTTAGTTTCTCAAAGAGTGGAAGAACACCGAAGACAGAAAAGCTAGAGCTTGTACACACAGATGTGTGGGGACCTTCACCGGTTGCATCTCTTGGAGGCTCACACTATTATGTCACGTTCATCGACGACTCTACCAGAAAGGTTTGGATTCACTTCATGAAGCACAAATCAGAGGTATTTGTCATCTTTAAAAAGTGGAAAAGTCTTGTGGAGAATGAATCTGGGGTAAAGATAAAACGACTAAGGTCTGATAATGGCGGTGAGTATGACAGCAGCGAGTTCAAGAAATTCTGTGCAGAGAATGGAATCCGAATGGAGAAGACAATACCGAGCACACCGCAGCAAAATGGGGTGGCTGAGCGAATGAACAGAACCCTGAATGAGAGAGCCAACAGTATGAGGATCCATGCTGGTTTGCCCAAGATGTTTTGGGCTGAGGCAGTCAACACCGCAGCGTATCTGATAAACAGAGGCCCGTCGGTTCCCCTAGATTGCAAATTGCCTGAAGAAGAGTGGACAGGAAAAATAGTAAATTTGTCACACTTGAGGGTCTTTGGGTGTGTCTCCTTTGTGCACATCAATGCAGAGAAAAGGGACAAGTTAGATGCAAAGTCCAGAAAATGTTTCTTCATTGGATACGGTACAGATGATTTTGGTTACAAGTTCTGGGATGTGCAGAACCAGAAGGTCATCAGAAGCAAGGATGTGATATTCAATGAGCGAGTTCTCTATAAGGACAAGAATACTTCAGATCTTGAGAATGTAGGGGAGCAAAGCAAGGAAAAACAGCAAGTTGAGTTGCAAGAGATTACAGAAGAAGACGTTGCCAAAAGAGTTCAGAGAAATTCTGAAAATTCAGAAACTGTTGCGGCACAACCTCAACCAAGTATACCACAGCTGAGAAGATCTACAAGAATCTCCAGACAACCGGATAGATATTCATCCTCTTTACATTATCTGCTATTGACAGATGAAGGTGAACCCGAGTGTTATGAAGAAGCCATGGAAAGCAAAGATTCGGTGAAGTGGGAGTTAGCCATGAAGGATGAGATGAAGTCCTTGGATAGAAATCAAACTTGGGAGCTCAGTTCACTACCAGAAGGCAAGAAGGCTTTACAGAACAAGTGGGTCTACAAAGTTAAAGAGGAACATGATGGCAGCAAGAGGTATAAAGCAAGGTTGGTTGTGAAAGGCTTCCAACAGAAGGAAGGTATCGACTACACTGAGATTTTCTCTCCGGTAGTCAAATATTCAACAATCAGAGTGATTCTGAGTATTGTGGCAGCAGAAAATCTGTATTTGGAGCAGTTGGATGTTACAACTGCATTTCTCCATGGAGAGATTGATGAAGACATCTATATGCAGCAACCTATCGGCTTTGCAGTCCCTAACAAGGAGAACCTTGTATGCAAACTGAAGAGAAGTTTGTATGGTTTGAAACAGGCCCCGAGGTTGTGGTACAAAAAGTTCGATGGATTCATGATCAACAATGGTTTTGCAAGATGTCAAGAAGATCATTGCTGTTATCATAAGGTACTTGATGGCAGTTTTATCATCTTACTCTTGTATGTTGACGACATGTTGATAGCCGGACCGAACCTACAAGAGATTGAAAGATGGAAGAAAGAGCTATCAAGAAAGTTTGCAATGAAAGACATGGGTGCAGCAAAACAGATGCTTGGGCTAAGGATTGAGAGGGATAAGGTGGCTGGAACACTGAAGCTTTCTCAAGCTAACTACATTGATAAGGTGCTGAATAGATTCAATATGATAGATGCAGATCCTGTGAAGACACCTTTGGCAAGCCACTTCAAACTTTCAAAAGAGCAATCACCCAAGGATGATGAGGAGTTGAAGAAGATGTCAAGGGTACCATATGCTTCAGCTGTAGGCAGCTTGATGTATGCTATGATATGCACGAGACCCGACATTGCACATGCAGTGGGAGCTGTGAGCAGATACATGGCCAATCCGGGTAGACAACATTGGGAGGCTGTCAAGTGGATCCTAAGATATTTGAAAGGTACCAGAAATGTAGGCTTGTGTTATAGAAAAGGCAGTCAAACACTACAAGGTTTTGTGGATGCAGACCTAGGAGGTGATACTGACACTAGAAGAAGCACCACAGGGTATGTTTATACCGTAGGCGGGACAGCAGTGAGCTGGTTCTCACAACTGCAAAAGATCGTTGCTCTTTCGACAACTGAGGCAGAATATGTTGCCATTACAGAAGCCAGCAAGGAGATGATTTGGCTACAAAACCTTCTAAAAGAGCTGGGCAGAGAACAGAACTGTAGTGTACTATTCTGCGACAGTCAGAGTGCTATTCACTTAGCTAAGAATCCAATGTTTCATGCGAGAACGAAACACATACAGCTGAGATATCACTTCATCAGAAAGTTGCTAGAAGATGGCAGTTTGTTACTTGAGAAGATTCAAGGAGTAAAGAATTCAGCTGATATGTTGACTAAGACAGTCACTACAGAGAAATTGAGGCTATGCATGGCCTCAATTGGCCTCCAAAGATAATTGAATGGAGGTGCCGCACAAAGAATACATATCAAGATATGGAAGTTTGTTTTATTTTCAAGATAGATGCACAACTGGATGTATCAGTCTCCAAGTGGGAGAGTTGGGGTTGTGGAGCCTGATCCATTCCCTTTTCCTAGACCCCTATGTGCACTATGGTGGTGGAGGATCAAGGGAAGACAAGCCGGAAAGAGTTTCGAGAAGATTCGGAGTTGAATCAGCAAAGAAAGAAACCTTCAGCAAGGTCCGGAGTCGACTCCAGCAGACTTGGAGTCGACTCTGGCACGCAGGAAGTCTTGGCACAGTTTTTGGAGTCGACTCCAGCAGACCTGGAGTCGACTCCCCAGTGTTGGAGTCGACTCGAGAACTCCAGGAGTCGACTCCCACAGGCAGACAGAGAGGCCTTTTTCTGTGGACTGTTGCCGAGTCGACTCGCAGTATTGCGGGAGTTGACTCGAGCACGGTTTTCACGCGAGGCTGAGTTATGAACCGGGTCCAAGCCAAGGTTTTTTGAGCCCTAATCAAAGTAAGAGATTGGGAGGTATATATAGACTTCTTAAGGGACACGAGGAGGCATGTTGCAACCCAGAGAAACCCTAGAACTCATCAACGAGAGGTTTCAAAAGGAAGATCCTTTGTGTGCATCAGGAATACGACGTGTTGCTCATCTTGAGAGAGATTGTTTGCTGTGAGAAAGAGAGTTTGTTTCTCTTCTCTTGAATCTCTGTAACTTCCTTTGATCATATAGTGAATTATTGATCTGTGCGGCTGTGGACGTAGGAGCAAGAGACTCCGAACCACATAAACTTGCGTGTCTTGTGCGTTTTGCTATTGTTTTTGCCGTGTTATTCATCTCTCCTACTATCCTTTATATTCCGCATTTGCTGTTTGATTCCCTAACACCTGGCGCACGGGATGCCGACCTCTGTCAACGTCTTCCGGTGGTGCTTCTTGCTGAAGTCCAACCCGGGAGATGGAGAGTGGCTCTACCTTGCCCTTCGGGATGGTCGACCACTCTTCCGGGGTGCTCCTACATCCATTCATGGATGGAAGGAGAAGTTTTTCTTTTTGTCTTCTGAGCGGACGTGGGGGTTCAATCCTCGATGGGAGCAAGCCCGGCTTAAAACCGCCAACAAGCTCCCAATCTTGTCCAAGGGTGAGCAGAAGATCCTCGATGCTCTTAGCGGCCTCGAGGAGGACATTCTGTTGAATGACCTTATGAGCGAGGACGCTCTGGTCAATGTTGGCCTAAGCTCGGCGCGCCCTCAGGGTAAGGGTAGTTTTTGCTATTTGTTCTGCTCTGTTTCTTCTTTTCTGACATTTGACCTCTTTTATTTTTTGCTCCCAGACGTTTCGAAAATGGTGACGAAGAATGCGGCCCTTTTCGCCCGATTTCAGAAGAGGGCCGCCGAGACCGGTGGGGCCCCACCCGAGCCTCGGAAGAAGGCTCGGACATCATCTGGCGCGGGCACCGGGGCTAGCGCGGCCCAGGCCGGATCTTCTGGGCTTGCTCGGAAGGAGGTCCCGAGCTCCGACCACAGGGGCTCGAGCTCTGCGGGGACATTTGCGGCACTCGCGTGCCCAGCCCCGATTTCGCAGCGTCCAGGTCGGCCGCCTGTCCGATCTCAGCATCCAGTGCCCGAACCGAGGAGCAGCCAAGAGGCTGCGGAGCCGCCTCCGTCGAGCCCAGCAAGGCCCAGTCTCCTTGGACCCTCGGAAGTCGGGTCCTGACCAGAGAGGAGGCCGTACCTCCCCTCGTGGGAGATCTTTGAGGGCGATTCGGTCCTTGACGATCCTGCAGTAGTGCGACAGGTTTTTCGAGGTGCGCTGCTCCCGGCCGACCAGACCAAGATCCGGTCCACGAACTATAACAGTTTCTTGGATGGAGTATATTGCTCCGTGGTCCGGGTAAGCATCCCTTTTAACTCTAGTTTTTATCTCTCATTTTTATCTTTCAATTTTTAGCCTTAACTCATTTCTTTCATTCGCTGTTTAACAGCATCTCCACGAGGTTGAGACTCTGATGCATATTGCATCCGATTATCGGGAGCGGGCCCGAAGATGCCAGCGTGGGCAAGAGGAGGCCGAGGCGAGGCGCATCGAGTCCGAGGCTGAGCAGAGAGTGCTCCTCACGAGGGTGGAGGCTGCTGAAGACGAGCTTCGGGCTCTGACCGCAGAGCTCGAGGAGGAGAAGGGCGCACATGCCCTGGCTAGGTCAGAGATGCGTGTTACCGAGGCGCGTCTGGCTGAGGCTCGCTCGGCACTCACTGTCCACGAGCAGGAGGTGAAAGAGGCTCACCTCAAGGCCCAGGAGCTCGAGGCCCGTGAGAAGAGGGCCCAAGAGGAGGCTCAGCATGTGGTCCAACTCTTTCGGGAATCGGAAGAGTTCCGCGATTTGCTGGAAGAGGAGGCCATGGATGGGCTCATCCGCGGCTTTGATGATTTCCGCAACCAGCTGAGGCGGCTCTGCTCCGAGTTTGACTTCAATCTGCTCCAACCCGGGGCAGGAGTCGAGGAGCTCGAGGCGCCTGAAGACCCGGCCGAGACCGAAGCTCAGGCGGCCGAGCAGGGCGAGATTCCCACTGAGGGGGACCTAGGAGGAGCTTCTGATGCTGCCCTCCAAACTGCTCAGGCCGAGGCGATGGCTGCGGACGATCACGGAGCAGCGCCCGCCTCCTAGAGTTTTGCTTGCCTTCCTTTTTGTTTATTTTTTCTTTGTAAGCAAGGTCGGCCTCCAAAATTGTATGACCGAACCTCAGTTTTGTACTCCAGCCTTCTGGCTTTATTAATGAAAAAATCTTCTTTCTAAATTTATGCTCGTCTCTCTCTTCTGTGGTAAATTTTTCAATTAAAACTTCCTTTGGCTTCCTTCAGTGAATTCCGCGAACCTAGCTATATTCATAGAGTTAGAGTTCGGAGACTCGAGTTCCGAGTGCATTTGCTAGGTTGTTAAGCTTAGGTCCGATAGAAAAAATTCCGAGCTCAGACTTCTAGAAAGTTCGAAGTCTTTGAGCTCGGGTTTGAATCTTGCCGAGCCCCTGAGCTTGGCTTCCGAATTGGTGGAGCGCTAAGCTCGAGCCTCGGACTCCGGAGAGTTTTTGTCGGGTTTTTAGGTCCATCTCGCGGGAGATTTTAGACGAGCCTTTGGGCTTGGCTTGCCAGGTATAAGCTTATAGAAACCCAGAGTCGATTTCCTAGGAGATAGCAGACCAGAGTCAAGCTATCGCTGGGGTCTTCACGGCTGTTGGTCTCGAACCTCGTCAGAGTACCTATAAGTTTAATTGAATCCGTCACTCGGCATTCCCGAGCTTGGTCAAATATCTGGGCTTGAAATCGTTGCTGCAGGTCGGCGTCGACCAGAATCGACATTTAGATTCGGACGAGTCCTCATTCTGAGGGGCCCGTATGGATTGATTTGTGAGTTAGTGGTGAGAAGACCATGCCTTAGGCCGAGAGGACCTCGGCTTGTGTTTGGCTTGGAGGGGTGTCCCGACCTTGGTCGGGGGAGATCCCGAGCTCGGTCAGGATTTTGTCGACCATCATAGTGCATAAGTAAATGCAATAATGTACGTGCTAGGTAAGAAGTACCTTTCGCACTGTCGGAGTCGATCACTTCAGGTGGAGATAGCCGATTCCGCTCTGCAATCGGCTCTTAGAGGCGTTCTTTGGCCTGTAGCCCGCTTTTGCAGGTGATGTCATCCGTGGGAGAATGAGGCGGCGCTTTGGTCAGAGCCTCGCGTCACAGCATAGCCTGCTCCAGCCGATCAGGGGAGAATATCATGCGGTCTTGCCTTGGGCGCGCCTGCACGTTGGAGGGTCTGCGAAGTTCCCATATCTTTGTTGTCTTCCTGAGGTCGAGGGGGCTTGGGATCCTAGCCTTTGCCGAGGGATGAACGAGGTCGAAGGAGCTCGGGCTTGCTGTTGACCCGGTGATGCTTTCCGAGGTTGAGGGAGTTTGGGACTACTGTCGACTCACGGGGCATCCCGACTTTAGTCGAGGAATCGAGCATGAGGTCGAGGGAGCTCGGGCTCGCTGCCGACCTTGCGGCGCTTTCAGAGGTCGAGGGAGTTTGGAACTCTACTGTCGACTCATGGGGCATCCCGACTTTAGTCGAGGGATCGTGCGCAAGGTCGAGGGGCCTGGAAACGCACTGTCGACCTACGACGCTTTCCGAGGTCGAGGGAGCTTGGGACTCTACTATCGACTCACGGGGCATCCCGACCTTAGTCGAGGGATCGTGCGCAAGGTCGAGGGATCTGGGAATGCATTGTCGACCTGCGATGCTTTCCAAGGTCGAGAGAGTTTGGAACTCTACTATCGACTCATGGGGCATCCCGAACTTTGTCGAGGTGTTTGAAGGAGATCGAGACCGAGCTTAATATCAGCACCGCGAGGTGCTTCAGGCTTAACTGGAGCACCTGAGATTGGTTGGGCATCCGAGCTTGGTCGGGCATCTAAGCTTGGTCGAGCATCCGAGCTTGGTCGGGCATCCGAGCTTAGTCGGGCATCCGAGCTTGGTCGGGATTTTCTGGGATTCACGAGCGTCCCAACATCAGGAGTATGAAATAATTAATGGAGAACGGTAAGCAAATCATCATAAGTGGAGAGTGGTATTCTTGTTTGTCGATGACCTCCGAAGGATTTATTGGTAGTACATTCGAAGGTTCTCGGAGTTGCAGCTTCGAGGGATAAAAGTTCCCTCAAGAGACTCCAATTTGTAAGCTCCAGGCCGCTGGACTCGCGTGACTCGATAAGGCCCTTTCTAGTTCGGGGCTAGTTTTTCCTACTCGGTGGGCTGAGAAACCTCAGTCCTCCTGAGAACGAGATCTCCTACTTTGAAGAGCTTGACTTTTACTCTGGAGTTGTAGTACTGTGCCGTTTTTTGTTGATACCTCGCCATGCGAACTCGGGCCGCCTCCCTAGTTTTCTCGACGAGGTTCAGGTTGCCTCTAAGTTGGGAGAAGTTGGAGGCTGCGTTGTAGTGTTCCACTCTTAGTGAGGGGAGCCCAATTTCCAGAGGAATAACAGCTTCTGTTCCGTATGCCAGGTTGAAGAGGGTCTCGCCAGTGGGGAGCCGAAATGTTGTTCTGTAGGCCCAAAGGATATTGTAAAGGTCTTCAACCCATTGCCCCTTGGATCGGTCAAGCCTGGCTTTGAGTCCCTGAAGGATGGTGCGATTCATCACCTCGGTTTCCTCAGTTATCTGTGGATGAGCGACCGAGGTGAAGCGGTGATCGATGCCGAGCTCGAAGCAAAATTCTCTGAAACGGATGTTGTCAAACTGACGACCGTTATCAGATATAAGGATGCGGGGGAGTTCAAATCTACAGATGATGGACTTCCACACAAAGTCCCACATTTTTTGCTCGGTGATCCGGGCCACCGGTTCAGCTTCGACTCACTTGGTGAAGTAGTCGATCGAAACGACCAGAAATTTTCTCTGTCCAGTTGCTAGGAGAAATGGCCCTAGGATGTCGATACCCCACTGGACGAATGGCCAAGGGGCGCTGATCGAGGTCAGCAGGGCCGAAGGTCGGCGCTGGACATTGGTGTTTCGCTGGCATCGGTTGTACCTTCGGACAAAGTCCGTTGCATCTTTTTGGAGTGTGGGCCAAAAGTATCCTTGGCGCAAGATTTTATGAGACAGTGCTCGACCTCTCAGATGGTTTCCGCATATCCCTTCATGAACCTCTCGCATAGCATAGTCCGCTTCTGACGGGCGGAGGCATCTGAGGAGGGGAGAGGTGAAGGATTTTTAGTAGAGCTTGCCTTCATACAATATGAATCGGGAGGCTAGACGCCTGATTCGGCGAGCTTCCAGTTCATCATTGGGGAGGACTTCACTTTGTAGATAGTTGACGAGCTCGTCCATCCAACTCGGCTCGGTGTTTATGCACAAGGCCAGCTCAGGCTCTTCCGTGCTGGGTGTTTGGAGATATTCAAGTACCGTCGTCTTGGGGAGCTCGCTCATGCGAGAGGTCGCCAACTTCGACAGTTGATCGGCCCTCAGGTTCTCTGTTATGGGGATATGGTGAATGTTGAAGGAGCTTAGGGCGGATGTGAGGTCTCGCACCTTTTGGAGATATCTCTGCATTGACTGCTCCTTTGCTTCAAAATCTTCCAGAACCTGGCTCACGACCAATTGTGAGTCACTGAAGACCTTCAGGTCTTCCGCTTTCAGCTCCTTTGCTAACTTGAGCCCGGCGATAAGCGCCTCGTATTCTGCTTCATTGCTCGAGGCTAGGAACTCGAGGCGCAGGGCCTGCTCAGCCACTACTCCATCCGGGCTGGTGAGGATGAGACCTGCTCTGCTACCCCCCGAGGTCGAAGAGCCATCGACATATAGGACCCATGGCTGCCCTGGGGTTTCTTTTGTTGGCATGAGTGGGTGCTCAGGGTCATCCGGCAAAGTGCACTCCACGATGAAATCGGCGAGCGCCTGATTTGATGTTTGGGTTGGTTTCTCGGCAGTTTGCTCACCGTGGCTTGGTGCTTCAGCTTTAGCCGATTGCTTTACTTTGTGGGTGGCTATATAGCACCGCTTAGCTATCAGCTGGTCCCCACGAACTTCGTGTACTCCTTGGTCAGTGGGGAACCGTACGAGCAAGTGGTAAGTCGAGACCACGGCTCGGAGAGCATTTAGCCCTGGTCGTCCGAGAATGGCGTTGTAGGCCGAAGGTAGGCAGACCACAAGGAAGTCCGTCCTCACAGTACTTTCTCGAAGAGCGAGGCCAACCGTGACAAGAAGGCCAACCTCACCCTCAATTGGGATGGAGTCTCCGGTGAATCCGATCAGTGGAGCGTTCATTCTCTGAAGCTGGTTCTCTATCATCCCCATTTTTTGATAGGCGTCATAGTACAAGACGTTTGCCGAGCTTCCATTATCTACTAAGACGCGTTTTACATCAAATTTATTTACAATCATAGAGATGACCACAGCATCATTATGAGTAGTTTCAACTCCTTTCAAGTCCTCATCCGAGAACGAGATGGCTTTAGAAGTGCGCAGGCGCTTCGGGGGATCCCTTTCCTCGACTGGCCCTCCGACCGGGGTTCCTCTGATGGTGTTGATGGTGTCTGCGATGGGTCTGTTGGCATTTGGATCTTCAGGCTGCTCGGCATTTTTTGCTGGCCTCCTTTCTTTGCATCGGTTTCGTACGAATTGGTTCAGTACTCCGCAATGGATGAGTGCCTCGATCTCGTCTCGGAGCTGGAAGCAATCCTCCGTATTATGGCTGTGGTCTCGGTGGAAGCGGCAATACTTCCTAGGATTGCGGTAAGCTCCGGGATCTCTTATCGGGGGCGGAGGCTGGAAATAATCTCGGCCTTCGATCTCCATTAGGATCTCTGTCCGGGGAGCATTGAGGAGAGTGTAATTCTCATACCTCCCTGGCGGTACTCGTGGCCGTGCTGAAGATCTTGGTCTAGGCGGGGACCTTGGTCTGCATTGTCCCTGTTGCCGAGGTGGACTCCTTAGCCGCGGCAAGTTTTTGATTCGACGGAGAGACAGGCTTTGCTGGCGGCCGTGCTCCTCGCGGTATTTCTTCTGCTTCTTTGAAGCCTGCTCGGTCGCACCCCGCCTGGAGGCGATGGCCTCCTCGGCCTTTACATACTTCCGAGATCGGACCAGCATTTCGGTGAAGTCAGCGGAAAAACTTTTCTCGATGGAGAAGAAAAATCTATAGGAGCGAGCCCCAGTCTTTAGCGCCGACATGGCTATCGACTGGTCGAGCTCGCGAACCTCCCAGGTTGCAGCGATGAAGCGGTCGAGGTACTCCCTGAGAGATTCCTCCTTCCGCTGCTTGACATTCAGGAGGGAGTCCGACGTTCGTCGCTAGCACCGGCTGGCAGCAAAGTTGGTGGCGAACTGCCTTCCGAGCTGCTCAAACGAGAACCAAAGCAGAGCCGTTCTCCTAAGAGTTGTTGGGAAGGCCTTGCAGAGCACAGCCTCCGAAGACCCTTGCAGTGCCATAAGGGCTCTGTAGCTCTCCAAATGATCGAGGGGGTCAGTAGTCCCATTGTAGGGCTCCACTTGGGGCATTTTGAATCTGGGTGGAACCAGCTCATCCTCGATTTGGTGGGAGAAGGGAGACTTGGTGGTAAACTCGAAGTCGCCCTCGCGCCTTGCTTTTCTGCTGTGGAGTGCCTCAATTTGGCGCTCAAGGTTCTCGACCTTCCTGTCGAGTTTCCCAACCTGGGGAATTGCCACGGTAGTCTACTCTGGCTCACGGCGGTCCGGGGCCGACTCGGCCTCCGAAAACTGTAGTCTCCTGTCTATGCTCCTCCCCGGCAATTCTCTCCGGGAAGACACTCGTTCTTCATTATTAGCCCTGGAGCAGCCATGAAAATTTTGGCCCTGGGGGATCGGGCCATTCGAAGAAAGCACCGGCTAGACCTGGGCCTGTGGGGATAGCGTAGGTGGGGCTTCCTCACGCCGCAGGCCTTGGACAGCGGCGGCCAAAGCTTGGACTTGCTGCACCAGGATGTTGAACTGTTCCGGCTGGACCTGGAGAAATGGATCGGCCGGAGATGGCGAGTTCCGGACAGAGTGTTCGGAGCTTTGTGGGAGACGCCGGGAAGCATTGGAGGCTCCTTTACTTTTCAACTTCATGGCCACGACTCGGGCCCTTCCTCTAGCGCCAACTGTTGATGGACACTGGACCCGGGGGCGACCAGTCTGCTGGGAAGGAGGAGCTCCGGCGAGAACTGGCGGGCAGCGATCCGTCAACGGGCGGCGTCCTCCGCAAGAGGCCTGCAAAAAGCCGGTGGCCGGGGTTCCTGGCGCCGGCCCTCCGATGCTTAAGTCAGAGGGGGCTAATGTGTAGAAGGGGGGAGGAGATATGTTTTTTGGGTTTCAGAGTCCAACCCCCTCTAAGGTGGAGGGGTTCCCCTTTTATAAAGGGGTATTGTATTACCTGCAAAGTGACGGGGCAAATGGTTCTTTTTTGGTCATGATTGAACACGATCGTATGCATTAATATAGTGTCGTGGGAGATCAAACTGGAGTCAGTGAGTCGTCATGGCCTGATCAGACATGGCGGAGTAGTTCAACTGCCTGCCGTGGAGGGCTGAGATCCGTAGATAACAAGCATATTGATTGTTGAGTGAACCGGAGATCAGCAGAGGCCATACGCTTTAATGGTTGAGTGAACCGGAGATCAGCAGAGGCCATACGCTTTAATTGTTGAGTGAACCGGAGATCAGAATAGGCCATGCGCATTAATTGTTGAGTGAGCCGGAGAACAGAACAGGCCATGCGCATTAATTGTTGACGGCGAAGCAGGGTATGGTCTCCGGTTGAGCTACGGAAGGGCGTGACGTTAGTAGGTAAGCGGTGAGGTTGGGCCTTTGAAGCTAGGCTCCCGAAGGAGACTAGACCGAGGTCGCATACTATGACGGGGCATCTCGGAGTCCAGCATTTGGTCGGGCGCCGAGCTGAGCTAGGCGCCTTCTGGTCGGGCGCCTGCAGGTTGGGCGCCTTCTGGTCGGGCGCCTGCAGGTCGGGCGCCTTCTGGTCAGACGCCTGCAGGTCGGGCGCCTTCTGGTTGGGCGCCTTCTGGTCGGGCACCTACAGGTCGGGCGTCTGCAGGTCGGGCGCCTTCTGATCGGGCGCCTGCATGTCGGGCGCCTTCTGGTCGGATGCCTTTTAGTCGGGCGCCTTCTGGTCGGGCGCCCTCTGGTCGTTCTGGGATAACTTAGTTTTTTTCCTAATAGGCATCAAGACTCCCCTACGGACCAATGCTCGGGTTCATCATCGCAAGCCCGCTGACCTTTGACAATAGGTAGCCCTTTTCGATGTACCTGACTAAATTCACTCTCTTTTTTTTAATAAATATGAGATAATAGTAAATTAGATAGGTATGATTCATCAGGACTCAAGGTTGCTACCAGACTTAACAACATAATGTTGAATCTAACCCTTAGAAGTGCAGGTCATGTGTGTTGTGAAATTTCAAAGTAAAAATTATCTTATAACTCGCTAAAAGAACTTTTAATAAAAAGAACTCAAATTGTCTTACTTCCGACTAATCATTGGGCTTGTTAGATTTTATATACTTTGTGCATTTATCATTTCAGCACTAATGCATAGAAATTATATATATTTTTTAATTTAATTCTTTTTTTAAAATCAAAAAAATTTGAAAAAACTTATTCACAAATCAAAAATTCGAAAAATTTCTTCAAAAATTCCAATCCTATACCCCCCCAACCTAGATCAGACATTGTCCTCAATATTTTTTTATTATTTTTTTAAAATAAAATATATTATATTATTATTATTTTTTATTATTTTATTTTATTTTATTTTGAAAGAAAATATGATGCATATGGAGGATAGAAGCATTTTAGCGTAGTTGCATCAGTAATATGAGGACTCCTGTTAAGAAAATAAAAAAAATACGATAAGAAAATGTACAAAAATGACCTATGAGAATTAAGTTGCCTCCCAACAAGCGCTAAGTTTAACGTCTTCAGCTAGACGCAGTGCATCCTTAATTATCCTGATAAATAGAATCCATCAAATCAAGGAATTCGATCAACTGTCCGTCTGCAACACACTCTATATAAGGTTTCAATCTTTGACCATCGACGTTCAGGATACAACCATCACCGATGTTTTGAATTTCTACCGCACCATGAGGAAAAACCTTTCTAACTAAAAAGGGACCATCCCACCTAGAGCGAAGTTTACCAAAAAAGAGGTGCAATTTAGAATTGAATAGCCAAACCTTTTGATTAGGCTCGAAAGACTTACGGTTAATGGATTTGTCATGAAAAGCCTTAGTCCTTGCCTTGTATATTTTGGCATTTTCATATGCCTCATTGCGTAACTTTTCAAGCTCGTTGAGTTGAAGTTTTCGGTTAGAACCAGCAGCTGCCATATCAAAGTTAAACTTTTTAATGACCCAAAAAGCTCTATGCTCAAGTTCTACCGGTAAGTGGCAAGCTTTACCAAAAATCAGTCGGTAAGGAGACATGCCAATAGGGGTCTTATAGGCAGCACAGTAAGCCCAGAGAGAATCGTTTAACCTCTGAGACCAATCTTTCCTATCGGGGCGTATTATTTTTTTAAGATGTGTTTTATTTTCCTATTGGAAACTTCAACTTGCCCGCTTATTTGGAGATGTGAAGGTGGTTTTCTCTTGATCATCGGGGTATTCGACTACTTGGTTATATCCAGAATAACCATCTAAGAAACAGTAGAAATCCTGACTAACTAGCCTTTCTAATATTTGGTCAATAAAAGGCAAAGAAAAATGGTGTTGGACATACTCGGCCGCTGTGCGGGCTATACCCGCGGGGTCCCTGAGCAGCACAGGGAGGGTCACTGTCAGCATGTCCTGCCGCCTGCCAACGGCGATGGCCTGGTTAGTAGGTGGGTCATACCGAGGGTCCCTGAACCCATGGCGAGGCCAGGTCGGAGTCCGGGGTTGGGCGAGGCCTTGGTCGGAGTCGACTCGTGGCGCTGCCTTTGGTGGGGTTTAAGGAAATAGAGTTGCGCCTTCACTAATACCGGTCGGTTTTGGTGTAATGGTAGCGCTTGATCCTGACAATTGGTATCAGAGCCAGAGATCTCGAGTTCGAAACCCAGGCATCGCATGGGGGGGGAATGTTGGACATACTCGGCCGCTGTGCTGGCCATACCCGCGGGGTCCCTGAGCAGCACAGGGAGGGTCACTATCAGCATGTCCTGCTGCCTGCCAACGGCGATGGCCTGGTTAGTAGGTGGGTCATACTGAGGGTCCCTGAACCCATGGCGAGGCCAGGTCGGAGTCCGGGGTTGGGCGAGGCCTTGGTTGGAGTCGACTCGTGGCGCTGCCTTTGGTGGGGTTTAAGGAAATAGAGTTGCGCCTTCACTAATACCGGTCGGTTTTGGTGTAATGGTAGCGCTTGATCCTGACAATTGGTATCAATTGAGGATGATAGTGGTATTTTGATGATTAATACAATAATCAAGAGTATGTTATAAGTTAATTCGATACATCATTTATAAGTCTGTTACTCTCAGAACAATTCGTATAATAAGATAAAGATGCATTTCATTATTTATATGGATGAATCTAATCTTGAGTTGCAGCAAAGTGTGGATTGAGTTGACCCCAAGGTTGATTGGGTCGACCCCGGCACATCAAGAAAGCATCTGGCACACTTCTGCAAAAATGGCACGGATGAACAGTAGTTGGGTCGACCCAAGGAAAGGTTGAGTCGACCCAAGTGAAAGTTGGGTCGATCCCAGTAAAAGTTGAGTCGACCCAAGCACGGGCAGAAGCATAACGGCTAGTTCTGCAGAAGTACTTTTTGACCTTCCAATAGTGAGTAACGGCTAGTTTTTGAATTCTAACCATTGGGGCTTGTCCAATGGATGAAGAAAACTATTTAAAGTGGCATTATTCATCAGAGAAAACATCCTTTTGCAAAATATCAAAGAGTACACAAGAAAGACAAGTGCCCTAATCTTCTTCATCCAAGTGCTTCATCAAGAGTCAAAAGAAAGTGGTTGAGCAGATTCCAAGAGTCATTAAGAGCTCCATCCATCCTTGAAGAGTGAAGCAACCTTGACAAAGAAGAGAGAAGTCTCATCAAGCGATAACTATTCTCTAAACTCTTCTTTGTAGATTATAATTGTTATATTTGCTCATCTAGGAGCTTAAATCTTCTTGCTTCTTTTATTAATCACCTTGTAAAGGTTTGTTGGTAAGCCCGCAAAACCAACGGTGTAGGTTTATTGGTGAACCCGTAAAACCAATTGTAAAGGTTCGTTGGTGAGCCCGGAAAACCAACATAGGTTCGTTGGTGAGCCCGGAAAACCAACATAGGTTCGTTGGTGATTCCGAAAAACCAAAGTGTAAAGATTTTTGGATTGTGAGCCCGGAAAACAATCCAACTGTAATCCGCGGAATTATAGTGAATTTCCAAGGGGTCGCTTGAGGAGTGGACGTAGGTGCTTAGGAGAGCACCGAACCACTATACTTCTTGTGTGTTTGTATTGTGCTTTGTTAAATTCCACTAACTCATCAATTGACATAAGTAAGATAGTAAAAATCAAGAGAAACCAATTCACCCCCCCCTCTTGGCTTGTCACCTTGGGCAACAAGTGGTATCAGAGCAAGGTGCTCCAATAGTATTTGTTGATCTCACAATCAAGAGTTAAAGATCATGACAACCCAAGTGGGATGTTCTATGAGTGAGGGGCAATCCACAAATAAACCTCCTCTATTTAATGGCACAAATTACACATACTGGAAAGCTAGGATGAGGATATTCATTCAAGCTCTAGACTATGAATTGTGGTATATTATAGCTAGAGGACCTCACACACCCACAATTAGTATAGAGGGAACTATCATACCCAAACCAGAAATGGATTGGAATGAAAGTGATAGAAGATTAGCACAATTAAATGCTAAAGCGATTAATATACTTTACTGTTCATTAGATGTAAGTGAATTCAATAGAATATCTACATGCATCTCTGTAAAAGAAATTTGGGACAAACTTGAGGTCACACATGAAGGAACTAATCAAGTTAAGGAGTCAAAAATAAACATATTAGTACATAAGTATGAATTATTTAAAATGGAATACACTGAGTCCATAACTGATATGTTTACTCGTTTTACTGAAATTATAAATGGGCTAAAGAGTTTAGGAAAGTCTTATACTAACTCTGAATTGGTGCGAAAAATTCTCAGGTCTCTACCAAGAGTTTGGGAGGCCAAGGTAACCGCAATTCAGGAAGCAAAGGACCTCAATACACTGCAATTAGAGGAACTTCTAGGATCACTCATGACCCATGAGTTGACCATGAGGCAAAATTCAGAAGATGAGGTCAAGAGAAGAAAGACCATTGCCCTAAAGTCTACCACTCCGAAACAAGAAACTGAGTTGGAAGAATCTGTTGATGATGATGATGAATTTGATGAAGAAGGGATGGCTGTGCTTGGAAGAAAATTCAGAAAATTTATGAGAGGTAAGAAGAGATTTCATAAAAAGAAACCCTTCTTCAAAGGTAGCTCAAGCAAAGAAAAGGGTAAGGACGAAGAAAAGAAAAAGGAAACACCCATTTGTTATGAGTGTAACAAGCCCGGGCATTATAAGATAGATTGCCCGGAACTAAAGTGGATGGCAAGAAAACTTAAAAAGAAGAACTTCATGGCTGAATGGAGTGAAAGTGAGGAGTCAAGTTCGGAAGAGGAAGATCATCAAGAGACGGCCCAAATATGCCATATGGCCAATGACGATGAGGTAGATTCTGAACTTGAATGTGATTTTACTGTTGATGAATTACATGATGCATTTTTAGAACTCATGGAAGAACATAAAAAACTAATCAATAAAAATAAAGTTCTAAAAGAAGAAAATCAATCTCTTATCAAAGATAAGTTGAAACTATCTCATAACTATGAAACATTAAGTAGGAAACTCACAAATGAAACCAAGAATCTAATTACTGAAAATGTCAAGTTAAAAGAAGATGCTGAAAAATATAAATCCTTAGTAGATAAGTTTACACTTAGTTCAACCAAATTAAATATGATTCTTGATAGTCAAAAAGCTGTATATAATAAAGCTGGATTAGGATATAAAACAAATAGGAAACAAAAATACTTAAAGAATATTTTTGTAAAAGCTAAAAATGAAAACATTACTTGTCATTGCTGCAATAAATTAGGACATAAAGCATATGAATGTAACTATAGAAAGTCCAGCCAAAACAAATTGAGTAATAATCATAAGCTTAAATTCAAGAAAGTTTGGATTCCAAAAGGAACATCAAGTGCTAACCCTAAAGGACCCAACATAGTTTGGGTACCTAAAGCTCATTCTTGATCTTGATTGCAGGGGTGTCTTGCAGCTAATAAAGTGGATAAACGATGGTATCTAGATAGCGGCTGTTCAAGACACATGACCGGTGACGTAGACCAATTTGTCACCTTGGAATCTAAAAAGGGTGGAGTAGTAACCTATGGAGACAATGGAAAAGGGTATATCATTGGAAAGGGTAAAATTTTCATTACTCCATCTACCTTCATAGAAAATGTCTTATTAGTTAATGGTTTGAAACATAACCTACTTAGCATAAGTCAATTTTGTGATAAAGGGTTTAAAGTCACATTTGAAGCATCAGTATGCATAATCACAAATCCTAAAGATAATAGGACAAAAGATCAGATTGTTCGACGATTGGCTGCTTATAGGACAAAGGCAAAGAAATATTTACATGGTAGATCTTCATGAATTAGGCAAAAAAAATGGATTATGTTTAATTACTAATGAAGAAAAGAAAAATGAAACAAGTTGGCTTTGACATCGTAGACTAGGATATGCTAGTATGGAATTAATATCAAAACTAGTCAAGAAGAAATTAATAAAAGATGTGCCAAAATTGATCTTTGAAAAGGACAAAATTTGTGGACCATGCTCATTAGGAAAACAAACAAAATCATCCTTTAAATCAAAGAATATAGTATCAACAACTAGGCCTTTTGAACTCATACATATGGATCTATTTGGACCCACTAGAACTGCGAGTCTAGGAGGAAAGAAGTATAGACTAGTTATAGTAGATAATTTTTCAAGATATATATGGGTTTTATTTTTGGCACATAAGAATGAAGCATTTTCAGAATTCTTGAAACATTATAAGTATATCATAAATGAAAAGAAGCTCACCTTAATAGCAATTCGAAGTGATCATGGAACTGAATTTGAAAATCAACACTTTGAAGAATTTTGTAATAAAAACGGTATCTCACATCAATTTTCAGCACCTAGAATGCCTCAACAAAATGGAGTTGTTGAAAGGAAAAACAGGACCTTGGTAGAAATGGCACGCACGATATTGTGCGAGTCAAATCTTCCAAAGTACTTTTGGGCTGAAGCTATAAGCACTGCTTGCCATATTCTAAATCGGGTTTTAATACGACCTATAACCAAGAGTATTCCTTATGACTTTGGAAGAATAAGAAACCAACCGCTAAATATCTTAGAGTATTTGGATGTAGATGCTTCATTTTAAACAATGGCAAGGAGGATCTAAGTAAATTTGATGCCAAGTCAGATGAAGGTATCTTCTTAGGATACTCCACATCTAGCAGGGCATACAGAGTGTTCAATAAAAGAACTCTTATAGTCGAAGAGTCAGTTAATATCATATTTGATGAGTCTGATAGTGAGTCTGCTAGGAAAGAAAATATTCTTGATGATGATGCAGAAATTATTAACTTTGAAAAGTTAAATCTTGATGACGTGCCAATTCAAGATAAGGGAAATGATTGCGTGCCACCACAATCTCAAAACTTGCCAAAGGAATGGAGGTATGCATATGGACACCCTAAAGACTTAATCATTGGTGATCCATCTCAAGGGGTAAGAACTCGATCCTCTCTTAGAAATTTAAATGATTATCTTGCTTTTGTTTCACAGTTAGAACCTAAGACTTATGAAGAAGCTGAAAAAGATACCAATTGGATAAATGCCATGCAAGAAGAATTAAATCAATTCAAAAGAAGTAATGTATGGACATTAACTGAAAGACCAAAGCATAACTCTGTAATTGGAACAAAATGGATCATTAGAAATAAATTAGATGAAAATGGGTTAGTTATAAGAAATAAAGCTAGACTTGTAGCTAAGGGATACAATCAAGAAGAAGGGATAGATTTTGATGAAACATTTGCTCCTGTAGCTAGATTAGAGGCTATTAGATTACTTCTAGCCTTTGCATGTTTCATGGATTTCAAATTGTATCAAATGGATGTAAAAAGTGCATTCTTAATGTGTTTAGACTACATAAGGCATTATATGGATTGAAGCAAGCACCTAGGGCTTGGTATGATCGATTAAGCAAATTTTTGCTAAATAATGACTTCAGTAGAGGAAATGTAGATAAAACACTTTTTCTCAAAAGAAAGGACGAAAATCTGCTAGTGGTACAAATATATGTAGATGACATAATCTTTGGTGCCACAAATGATAATCTTTGCAAAGAGTTTGCTGATTTAATGCACGGAAAATTCGAGATGAGTTTGATGGGAGAACTAAGTTTCTTTCTAGGATTACAAATCAAACAAACTAAGGAAGGTATCTTCATCCATTAAACTAAGTATACAAAGGAAATACTAAAGAAGTTTGGGAATGAAAATCACAAGGGAGTAGGCACTCCAATGAATCCTACTAGTAAGCTAGACAAAAATGAGAAAGGAAAGAATATTGATATTAAGCTTTATAGAGGATTAATTGGATCCTTGCTCTACCTTACTGCTAGTAGACCAGACATCGTGTTTAGTGTAGGAATATGTGCTAGATACCAATCAGATCCTAAGGAGTCACATTTAAGTGCTGTTAAAAGAATCCTTAGATATTTAAGAGGAACTATAAACATAGGATTATGGTACTCGAGAGACTCCTGTCTAGATTTGCTTGCATACTCAGATGCTGATTTTGCTGGATGCAAATTAGATAGGAAGAGCACTAGTGGAACATGTCAATTTTTAGGAAATAACTTAGTATCATGGTTTAGCAAAAAGCAGAATTCAGTGGCATTATCGACAGCTGAAGCTGAATATATAGCTGCCGGCAGTTGTTGTGCTCAAGTACTATGGCTTAAGCAACAACTAGAGGACTATGGAGTTAAGCTAGATAACATTCCTATAAAGTGTGATAATACTAGTGCCATCAACCTTACTAAAAATCCGGTTCAGCATTCTAAAACCAAACACATTGAAATAAGATATCATTTTATTAGAGATCATGTGCAAAATGGAAACATATGTATTGAGCATGTATGTACTGAGAAACAATTAGCTGACATATTCACAAAACCTTTGAGTGAAGATAGATTTTGCATGCTTAGGAGGGAATTAGGAATATGTGATCCTTTTCATTGAAGAGATATAAAAGGGAGCAAGCAGTCTCATGATACACTCCTCCCATTTCTAAAAACTCATGAAACATGAGTCAAACTTGTCATCTATAGATTCCTTACTCATGTATCATTGTTCCAGAAAGAATTTGTAAGGATTGGAAGCAAGAAAAAATTTTAGAAGGGAAAAGGAAGAGAAAGAAAAATTTCTGAACTTGGGTCAACCCAACCCAGAATAGGATCGACCCAACGTTGAGTCGACCTAAGAAAAATCTTGAGTCGACCCAACGTCGGGACCCCACTGTTAAAAGGGGGACCCGTGAGCTATCTAGGGCACTGTTTTCACTTTGTCCTCTTCCGAAAACCCTATTCCCTACTCTCAAATCTCCTCCAATCATCTCCAAACAGTAGATCACATCAAGATCTTGGAGAAATGGGACCCAAGAGAGCTGTAGCCAAGCGATCCGGGAGAGTTTCACGGATCACACGTGCGGATAGGGAAGCTACAGAGCCATCTACAGTGTCTCCGCAAGGTAAGACACGTGTAGAGCCACCTCCTCCTCCCTCCCCTTCAGTACAACTTGCAAAATTTGCGGGGAGACCGGTTACAACGGGGAGAAGGATCCATTCCGAGTTTTTGGATCAAGAAGGGTTCCGTTTGGGGGAATGGATCCGAAGGCAAGGATGGGAGTATCTTTGCTCCCTAGATGTGGTGATTTACCCGGGATTAGTCCGTGAGTTCTATGCCTTCCTCAAAACTGGGATGGGAGGGCTTATATCGGAAGTTCGAGGAGTTAGGGTTCGAGTTTCCGAAGAGAGTTTGAGTGAGTTGCTTCATCTCCCCTGCGAAGGAGCAACTCCAGAAAAGCCAGAAAATAAATTGAGAGCCTTGCAGTTGATTCTTGAGAATGAAGACTTCAACTACTCGAAAAATGTAATAGCAAGCTCTCTTTCAACGGAAATGAGGTTGTTGCACAACTTCATTGGTCGGATTTTGTTTCCGAAGAGCGGGAGATTTGATCTCATTTCAGAGCGAGATCTGGTTGTTATGGAGCATATTATTCAGGGCATTCCCCTGAATCTCCCGGCCATGATACTGAGGCAGATGAGGAAGGTGATATGCAACTCCAGAGTCTCCCTGCCTTATGGTATGATACTCACCTTGATCTTCCGACAGCACGATATATCTGTAGAGGGAGAGATCTCCAGGCATCTACTTTTCACTGACACATACACTGCACGAACCCTTATTTGCATGGGTTATGAGAAGGTGAACGGGCAGTGGGTACGTGCTGGAGCAGGGATTCAGGGTGATGCACCAGAGGGTGGTGCACCAGATATTGGAGACCATATCCCTGAGGATGAGGAGCATACGGATCATCCTACTGCACCTTCAGAGGCTGGACCTTCGTCATCTGTTCCTGCGGGAGACACAGATGAGTTTTGGAGTAGGATGACTGAGCTTATGTCAGCTCAGGCGAGAACTATCACTGATGGGCTGACGAGCAGACTAGATATCATGACTGCTGAGATCAGTGATCTTAGAGAGCAGATAGGAGCTCTACGGAGAGAGAGAGAGGTTCATGGACCATCTGTGCCACAGGCAGCTGAGTCAGAGATTTCGGCACAGAGTCATCCAGCTGATAAGTGCTGATTAATCTATAATTTAATATTCTTTTTCCAGCACTTATCAATGTTCTTAAACGGATAACTACTTGTTTTACCATGAAATTGAATAAACAATGAAATAAATTTAAATTATGGTAAGAAGTAAATAATACTTTTCTTAAAACAGACTCTGAATTTGTCTCTCTTCTGGTTGAGATCTTTCATAAAAACATATAAGGAGGAGATTGTGTTGACCCGAATTATTAACCTGATGGAGTTGCAATCAAGCTAAGGGTATAATTCAATGGGCTTTGGTCCTGGTTAGATTGAAAGTTATAATTATATGGAAAAATATTTGATTAACCCTTTTATTAAGTCATGGTCTGATCTGGTTGAGTTCAATCTGAAGCAGTATAGTAAGAATTAAATGTCATTGGGCTCGAGAACAAATTCAAGCAAATCAACAATCCTGACCCATCTCAAACCCAAAGTCAATTCCCAACCAATGCCTTGCGTGCCTTCATATAAAATTTATAATTTTAAAACAAAAAAATAATAATAATAATAACTAATAATAATAAAATAATAAAATAAATAAAAATAATTTGGGGAAGAATTACTGGAAACACTGTTCATATGAACAGTATCCCGTGAAAACACTGTTCATATGAACAGTGTTTTTACAAATATATATATATTTATGTATATATATAAATCAAATAATAAATAAATTAATAAAGAATATCCACTGTTTATCTTCTTCTTCTTCCCGATATCCCACTGTTTATCTTCTTTCCCCTCCCCGTTACCTATCCTTTTCAGCTTCCTCCCGCTGCCAAACCTTCCTGTGATCCCGCCTCACTCACAACAACCCGATCCCCCATCATCCGCGTGCCAAATCCAAGAGGGAGATCAGCCGGGCACCTTCCGCATCCAGCCATGATGTCGTCTTCATTCCCGGATGCTCCGCCGGTGATCACTCCTTCGCTGCAATCAACGAGCCGCTCCAACCGTCGGAAATCAAATGCTCCGCATCAGCCCGTTCCAGCACGAGTTCCACGGGGTGCAGCCAGCGACCGGATCCCCCGCCTCTCCTTCCAATCGTAACGCTTCCAATTCATCATTCGCACAGACACCTGCAACATCTTGCCGTCCGCAATCCATCTCGGCCGCCCGTGATTCTCCCCCAGATTTCAGCAGCCCGAGATCCATTCCCCCTTCCCGAATGAGCACCCCGGACGATCCTCTCCACGCGATCCATTATTGGCTTCTAGGAGGAGTCTATATAAGAAGGAAGGAGGGGCGGTGCCAAAGGGGGGAGCTCGGTTTGAAGAACAGGGGAACCCCTGTTTCGGTGAAGGAAAGGAAGAAGAAAACCGAGCGGGAGAGATAAAAAAAATATATAAAAAAAGGAGAAAGGAGGGGGGAAAGAGAAGAGTTTGTGATATTTTGGGAAGAATGAGAGGTGCTCAATTTCATTTGAAGATGGGAGGTCGTCCGGAAGCCATGCTCGGCTAAACATCTAGTCTAGGGCTGGATGAAGCCCTAGCAAAGTATCAGGGCAATTGTAGTTCTTACTTTTTTATTATTTTGGAGCTTGTTTAAATTCTTATTTCCAATGAAATATTTCTTCATGATATTTAAATTTTGAGCATGCTAGTTACTAATCATATTTGCTAAAGTAGTCTAAGATGATCCATGCCTAGGAAGATGAAGTGTGCTGCATCCTAGATTAGCATACTTAGGTCGACACTTCATGCTACACCGAAGATGGATCTTCCTAACACTATGTATGCTTTTATTTTAAAAGGCTTGTAGCCAAAATTGCATGCCTCTCCAAAAGATAAAAATTAAGAACACAATCCTTGATGCAATGCTATGTGGTAGATTCCAAACCCTAGATCTATTTACTTTGATAAAATTTCAATTTGTACTCATAGATTAATTTAGTTAAATCAAGTTAGCAAATCCTTCTTCTTGATTTGTTTTTAAAAGAAAAATAACTTATTCTCCAATCCCTGTGGACCGACACCCGTAATCACTATCCTACAGGATACGTGCTATTGCGTGGTTTATTTTTGAAATTGAAAAAAACCGATCACCAGCTCACCGAGCTCCATGCCAGACTCAGTCCCATCAGGCTCGACCTCCCCTCGCCACTTATGCTAGGAGGATGAGGACTAGATCACAGCCATTAGATACCCCCTAGGCTGATATTAGCATTTCTGTTTAGAGCCTAGGATATGTATCTAGTTCTCATATGTATTTTGTGTTGATCATGTACTCTGAACTTTGATTGAGGAACATTGTATTTGTTTTTGTTTTGGCATTATTGTACTACAATGTTCCATTTTGATCAATGAAGTTGAAATGTTTGTTAATTATTGTGTCTATTCCCATGCACCTATTTGATGATAACAAAAAGGGGGAGAAGTAAGGAAAGGGAAATAAGTTGTCAAACAAGTTGAAAATTGTTGCCCAGATAGACAACCCAAGAGGGGGGGTGAATTGGGTTTTAAAATAATTTTGCAATTAAAACGTTTGTGGATGACTAATTAATACTGTTGCAAGATGATTAATTAGTTGCTATGTGCTGTGAGTGAAATGAGAGTAAGAGAGAGAGACACAAGCAATCACAAACACAATGTTTTTATAGTGGTTCGGAGCTAACCCTTGCTCCTACGTCCACTCCCCAAGTCTCACTTGGGAATTCACTATAACCCCTCGGATTACAGCCGGTTGTTTTCCAAGCTCACAACCAAACTTGTTGTTTTACGAGGTCACAACGAACTCGGTCGGTTTTTCCAGGCTCACCGACTAGAACCACCCCGATTGTTTTCCCGGGATCACAATCGAACCCTTGCACCGTTGGTTTCAACCTAGGCTCACCAACAAACCTATATACCCTTGATTCAATCCCCTGATTGAATCAAGTAAGGACAAGATGGAAAGAACAAAGACAAATAGAAAAACAGAGCTTCTAGAAAGCAGATATACAGCGATATTAATAAGAGTAAAGTTAAGAGCCCTCAAACACGTTTGAGTTGGAGAAGAGAAGGGCTTCTTGAACTTTGGGTCTCCTCTTGAAAATCTGGAAGACTTGAAGGCAGGAGGAGACTTCTTTTAATGCTGGGAAGAGTCGGCTGAATGGAGTTAATGGCCCTCTTCATTCTTTTCCGTTGAAATCAGTTTGCCGAGAAAGGATGCTTGATTTCTTTGAGTGGAATGGTACTTCTCTGCCTTGCTACAGTCCTCTGTGGCTATTTAAGCCATCCCCCACGGAAACTAGCCATTAGACCCATTTTTCTGCCCGTTTTGCACACTCTGCACATCCTGACAATGTGTCCGTTGGGGTCGGAGTCGACTCGCGCGATCTGGAGTCGACTCGGCTGTAACAGGAGTCGACTCATGCTTTTCTGGGGTCGGCTCGGCAACTGTTCCGAATTTGAATTAAAGTGACCTCCTCGACTGGGAGTCGACTCAACTTAACCCGGAGTCGACTCGCCAAAAACTAGAGCTGACTTGGCATTCTTGGAGTCGGCTCATCCCATGGAATTCATGGAGCTATTTTTCAACTTGGTCCACTCGAGTCGACTCGACAGTCCTGGGAGTCGACTCGGCGCTCAGAGCCCGAACTCCCTATCTTCTGTCTTTTGGCGTAGCGCTGCCTTGGAGTCGACTCGAGCTGTCTTGGAGTCGACTCGGCTCTCAGAGACAACAATTTGGTCTTCTGTCTTTTTGGGGTCGCGTTGTCTCGGAGTCGACTCGCGCATTGCGGGAGTCGACTTGAATCTCAGTGTCCGAAAACTGCTCTCTGACTTTTGCCTTGAATACAACTGAGAGTCGACTCTCGCTTTCTTTGGAGTCGACCTGCCAACCATCGGAGTCGACTCGCGTTCCTCAGGAGTCGACTCGGCTCTCAGGGTCGAAACTTGCTCTCTGACTTTTTGTCTGTAACTCCCTGGAGTCGATTCAAACTACTCCGGAGTCGACTCGGTAAGCATCGAAGTCGACTCGCGCACTTCAGGAGTCGACTCGCTGACAGGTTTTAAATTTTGTCTTTCTGTTCATCTGTCTGTTCTCAGTCGGAGTCGACTCGTAATGTTCCGGAGTCGACTCGAGCCCGTGCCAGTGCTTCTGATACGCTTGGAGTCGACTCATAATATCTCGGAGTCGACTCGAGTCTCAGACTTTGGTTCAAACTGACTTCTTAACTTATCCAAAATATCTTGAACCAAATCTAGAAACACTTAGACAAGATTTTCACTGAAACACTCGATTGAATTTATTAGTAAACAAAAGATATACTCAAATGCTTTGAGCTCATCAAAATCAAATAGGGTTATAATCAATCACTCCACAATCTCCTCCTTTTTGATGATGACAAAATATTGAGTATATGTAAAGTGAATTGCTCAATAAACAAGGAAATGAAATCTATAAATGAATTCAAGTGTCTGGTTTTTTAATTTATCCAAACTTGAAAGATGTGAAACAATAAATTTTGGAGTTAAAGCTCCCCCTTTCATTTGGAATTATATAAGCCTTCATATCATGCAATCAATTGTTTGGCTTATATATATTTAATGATTTTGCTTAAAAATTCAGATTCTCCCCCTCAACATATGCATTCAACTTTGTTTTGATTCTCTGAATTTTCTTTTAGTGCATTGAAATTTTTGAATTGAAATTTTTGGTTTTTTGAGGAAAAATCTGTCAATTTGTTTTAAGATGTTGCCCAGTAGATACAACCCAAGAGGGGGGGGGTGAATTGGGTCTTTTAAAACTTTTAAGCTACTTCTAGCACTTTTTGATTAATTATGCTAAGTTGTATATATGCGCAGTGAAAGTTAAACTTAGCGACAGTTTGATGTATAGAATGTGACTTGATTGAGTATGCTTGCAACTCAAGAATTCGCGGATAATAGTTAAGCAAGCAATTTATCTAAGTGAGTAAGTGTGTGAGTTAGATAATGACAAAAAACATTACAAACACAGCAAACATATAGTGGTTCGGTGCACCCCAGCACCTACATCCACTCCCCAAGACTTCTTGGGAATTTCACTATAATCCTACAGATTACAGTCGGTTGTTTTACAAGCTCACAACCCAACTTGTTGTTTTTACGAGCGCACAACGAACTCGGTCGGTTTTCCCAGGCTCACCGACTAGAACCAACCCCGATTGTTTTCCCGGGCTCACAATCAAACCCTTACACGTTGGTTTTACCCTCGGCTCACCAACAAACCTATCTCCGTTGGTTTTCCCCTTTGGCTCACCAACAAACCTATCTCCGTTGGTTTTCCCTTTGGCTCACCAACAAACCTTACACCGTTGGTTTTCCCTTTGGCTCACCAACAAACCTTTAACCCCTTGATTCAATCCCTTGATTGAATCAAGTTACAAGATATTAAAACAAGGAATAAAAACAAATCAAAGCTTCTTAAACAAGCAGATATGACAATATAAACAAATAGAGTAAAGAGAAGCCCTCAAACGAGTTTTGAAGATGGAGGAGCTCGGCTTCTTCTTTACTTGATCCTCCTCTGATTTGGCATGAAGTAGAGGATCCCCGAGGCAGCACGCGGATGGAGAGGAAGCTTTCGGATTCACTTGGATGCTCTTCTTCTCTCTATTTCGTTTTGGATGGCCCTTTTGTGCTTGTGGGAGATTTCCTTTGTAATCTCTTTGAGATCTCTTTCCTAGATGATCTCTCCCACTTCCATGAGTTCTCCCCTAGCTCTC
Source organism: Phoenix dactylifera (assembly GCF_051530095.1). Taxonomy (NCBI): domain Eukaryota; kingdom Viridiplantae; phylum Streptophyta; class Magnoliopsida; order Arecales; family Arecaceae; genus Phoenix; species Phoenix dactylifera. The sequence continues at coordinate 20,792,819 of NC_143207.1, forward strand.
TTCTTGTTTTTATAGCTTTAGATGGAGTGGAAACAAGAATATAGCCGTTAGAGACAAAAATATAGCCGTTGGAACCAGTCTGCACCTCCTGACAATATTACCGTTGGGATCGGAGTCGACTCGCGCGATCAGGAGTCGACTCGCCTGTTGCAGGAGTCGACTCGTGCTTTACTGGAGACGACTCGGCCACTGTTCCAAATTTGAATTATGGTGCATCCTCGACTGGGAGTCGACTCGTCTTAACCCGGAGTCGACTCGCCAACTTCTGGAGCTGACTTGGCAATTTCGGAGTCGGCTCATCCACTGAAGTCCGTGGATCCAATTTTGAATTTTGTCCTCTCGAGTCGACTCGACTGTCCTGGGAGTCGACTCGAATCTCAGACCCCGAACTCCCGATCCTCTGTCTTTTGGCTCGTCCAGTCTTGGAGTCGACTCGAACTTCCTTGGAGTCGACTCGGCTCTCAGTTTGTGAAACACAACCTTCTGCCATCTTGGTGTAGCGCTGCCTTGGAGTCGACTCGAGCTGTCTGGGAGTCGACTCGAATCTCAGAGGCAGTAACTTGGTTTTCTGTCTGTTGATGGTCGCGGAGTCTCGGAGTCGACTCGTGCAATGCGGGAGTCGACTCGAATCTCAGAGTCCCAAAAATGCTCTCTGACTTTTTCCTTGTGTTCCGCTGAGAGTCGACTCTTGCTTTCTTCGGAGTCGACCTACCAACCATCGGAGTCGACTCGCGTTCCACTGGAGTCGACTCGAATCTCAGACCCGAAAACTGCTCTCTGACTTTTCTGCCTGTGACTCCTAGGAGTCGACTCATACTTCTCCGGAGTCGACTCATACTTCTCTGGAGTCGACTCGAATTCCACTGGAGTCGACTCGAAGACTGTTCTTTTGAATTTTTCTTTTGATTTTACTCCTCCAATTTGAATCCTTTGAACTTTAAGCTTGGGCCAATAAATTGTAGCTTTCTTCCAACTTTTCTTGAGTGCTTTTAGAGGCCTTCTTGTGTTCTTCCAACTTGCTATGTTCCTTGCAACATAAATATCTTTCTCCTTGCAACATAAACATTAGTATCTATACTTCAAGGTTTTGTGATCATCAAAATCAATCTATGAATCAATCTTTGGGTCATCAATCTCCCCCTTTTTGATGATGACAAAACTTGGAGTATATGCAATATAAAAGATATTGTTTTCTAGAAGTAATACATAGCTAAGTTGCATGAAGTAGAAAACATATATATTTGAAACATACTTCATGATACTGCTTTAGATTCAATCAGCTTAACACAATCAATTTAAGCTGATTTGTACTCAATACAAAAAGCATTATAAGCATATACTTAAATATTTCTCCCCCTTTTTGACAACATCAAAAAAAAAAAAAAAAATAGGGAAACATTAAGCACAAATATTTCTTTTCCTTATTGTACTCTGATTTGAATGTTGAATTATTGCAAGAATATGAATCATATAACTCAAGGCAATAATATTGGAATCAGATTAGTGAGCACAGATCAGAGCCAATTAAGATAATTTCAGAGCAGAACACATTGAATGTGATTTCAAGAAGTTTTCTAATTTGATACCACAGATAGTTTTCTAATCAAGTGTGGGTGGAATCTCTCTTAGGTTAATTCAAGAAGTACCACAAATGATATTCAATGAAAAGCACGAATGGAAGTCTAACATCTCTTCAATAATAAGTATGAAAGCTTGTTCATTTAAGATCTTTTGCCCAATCTATTAAGTGTTTTATCAACAGGAGAGCAATTTAATTAATTTTCAGAGTAACAGGTCAAAACCTATATATGTAAAAGACACATCATCATGTTGGATCATTAAGTCTTAATAACTTCAAAGTTCTTTAATGATAATAAGATCATTGGGGCACAAACACCAAAATATGAAATCATGCAACATGATTTCTTTAGAGACTTTCTTTTATCTCTGTAGAAAGTAAGCACAATTTGATACATAACAATATGAATTGGCACACAATTTAAGTTCTAAAGTTCAAGTCAATTACACGTTATTCTCCCCCTTTTTCATTAAGTTAGAGGCTCTCAAGATTTGTAATTTGGTTCATGAGTGATGCATAAGATATACTAACCAAATAACACGCCTCAAGGTGTATCATAAAGATTTTCAGATTTAAATTTCAGATGATACATATTGGAGAGTATTAGGATCACTTTTCATTTAGTATTCTTTCCCTCTCCTATAGATTCATGTAATTAAGTTCCATAAGACCTCTCCTTCTGAAATTTTCTTTCTCCCCCTCAATTGATCATTCCATTTAAGAGTTTAGAATCCTAAGATAATGTTCAACAAAATTGTCAATCTCAAAAATATATTTTCTATAAGTTTCAGCTTATTTTCATAAGACTCAAGGTTTGAGATAAGACAACCTTTATAGAACTCATCTCAAGGTAATTAAAGCATGTCTTGCAATATAAGGAGGTTCATCAAAATCAATCCATAAAGTTCAAAGCATGCATCAAAATAAAGTGTCTTTGGGATAGGATACTGAATATCTAAAGCTCCCCCTCAAAAGATGCATTCTTCTTTAATCATTTTAAATTGTTGAATTTCAGATTATAGTGATAAACGTGAATAACACTGAAATTCTATGACATCGAGAATGTAGAGTAATCTAGTATTATTCAAAATTTGTAGCAATTACTCTTTCTAATCCTTTAAGAACAAGGTATGCTTCCTCTTCAACTTTGAGAAAATGTACTGAAATATTAATCAAAAATGATTCATTTGAAGCTCAGTTTCTTTCAAAACCATTTACATTTTCTTTCTTTTAGACTCATTTGAGTGAGGTGAAATATTTCTAGGCTTTAAGATCATTCACTATATTAATGGAAGTCTTTTATAATGTAGGAGGGAAAAACATATAGATGATCATTGAGGTATATATTTTATAAACTTCAATTTCTTAATCACAGTTTTTCAGCTATGTACACATGAAGCTCAATAAAATTTTAAATATTAAAATAAAGTCATATATTTAAAAATATTTGCTTGTAATCAAGATCATTGAAAGACACACCATTTAGACCAATATGAGTACACTTTGAAGATAAGAAATGATATGTTTCGGAAGTGTATCGGAGCGATCAAAATAAATTCTGTTTTTCTTACATTAACATTTTATTTAGTAATCATATGGAGTTTAAACTTTTATACAAAATCATATTCTGAATTTCATAAAGATTTTCAATAGAGGCTTTTTAAGTCATAGTTTGAGATATGTATCTTTCACATTGTGGCTCATCTTAAATTATTACAAAATAAGGATATTTTAACAAGTATTAGAACATTATGTATCAAAGTTAGGCAATTAGAAAGATAGATCAAAATCAATTTATTTTTCCTAAATAGAGATACTCTTCTCTTCTCCTTTCTACAATTTTATTCGACTTTCAGATTTTAGAGATGATTATGAATGACAAATCTGAAATTTCTTTTCAATAGAACCAAACAAAAGATGTTATGTAGCAATTCAAACATTCAAACAAATTGTCCAAGGATGAAGCATTACAAAACATTGAGAATCAATAAATCAAGACATCATACCATATGCAAAATATACCATGTGTTAAGTCATGCATTAAAATACTATGTACAAGAATGTCAAGGATCAAAATCAATTCTTTTCAAATAAACTCCCCCTATTTATATATAATCTTGCACTGAGTTCATCCTTAAAGTATGTTTTCAAGTGTTTAAAAAATTGACTTGATTCTTCTTATATACTTTTATTAACTTTGTCTTTCATTTTTACTTTCTTATGCTCTATACTCTATTTGCTCCCTATCCGGTGGAGTTGGGAAGGGGCACGAGGTACTACCACTAGCCTCCCTCTTGTGCCGTCCCTAATATGCCCTACACCGAATAGTTGGGTCAAATAGTGCCGGGTACTACCACTAGCCTCCCCATTGGCACCATCCCTATGATGAGCAATATAGAAAGGTTAAAATATTCACTCCAAACTCTCCCTGTTTGAGTGTAATTAATTATAGATTTTATCCCTTCCAAATGTGCCGAATATATTATGCTTGTTTTGCTTTTCCTTAAGATTGAAGTACTTGCCTTTACTCAGATTTTTCATCTCTTGAACAATGTCCATTTTCTTTTCTTTATCTCTCTCTCTTTTTGTCATTCTCAAGTAATTTACATGAAAGAGTAGAATAAAGAGATAATCTTATGTATCATATAGATGTATATTATGCAAACAACATTTTCATTGTGCTCAAGGATTCATAACTTCTCACAAGTTATTTTACATCAAAATTTTAAGCATATACTTGTGTATTTCATGGTTATGATATAGGCAAAGATATATTTTAGTTTGGGCAAACCATGAAATAATTTCTAAAAGTATAAGTCAGTCACTACACATATAGACATGATATCAAAAATTAATAATTAAAGAATTTAATCATGCCATAATAAGGTTTAAGTTACTGACTTTGCTCAACTAATTTGTGAGAAAGGTATCTAAATTACCTATTCATTATATGTTCTTCAAGCCAAACTAGATTTCTTATGTGTGAACTTTTGGCTGAAGAAGATCCTCTCTCTTGTTTGCATGTGAATCTTTAGTGTATCTTACATGAAGATATCCTTCAAGTTGAAATTTCTCATTTTTCTTTCTTGAAGGAAGGTCATTAGTTTCTTTAAGATACAAAGCATTCATCCAACATATATATTTTTAACTAGATGACTCAATATAAGATATGACAATAGTTGCATGTTGAGTCACTTTACTCAAGAGATTGCCTAAATATAAGCAAGCACATATCACTTGAACTAAAGAGATAGATTCATTAACCAAGATAGTTCAAGGACAAGCATGTGAGGCAATAGACAGATTTATCAAGGTCAAATCAATTTAGTTTAGATTCTATTTGCTTAAGATAATTATCAATAAGATGTGTTAACTAAGTTTTAATCAACTTATCTTAAGCGTTTGTTTCTATCAAAATTCAGATTATGACGTATTTGTTATCAATAAAATATGATTAATTAAAGTTAGATTGAAGTCTTGCACAAGGTCACATAATGAGCATACAATCTGGTCTACTAGCTGTATGATAAAATAATTATTCTATCATGCTTTAATACAGCTTTAAACAATAGATCTACTTTGCTCATCCTTTACAATTTCTACAAGATGGGGTCATAGATATACCTTCTTCACGCCAATCTTCCATAAGAGTTTTCTTGTGGGCTAACGTTGGTCAATGAAGATCCCCTTTCCTGTTTGTCTTAATTGGAGTTTGAGAGAAGATGTTAATTCATTCATCATATTTCAAATTCACTTTGCAATATAACTATTCATATAAATTTTCATTGGTAGAACAAAAATGATGCCATCAATGTGTGCTATGAGCAAGCAAGATATCATAGATTCTTCTTTTTGATGCATAGATTTATCACTATTACTTTCTATCAACAAGGTTACCTAAGCTTTTATATATCAAGCTTTTGATGCTTGTTTTAAATCACATATTGCTTTATCATATATGTAATGTGTAATTTTTAAATATGGTGGTTATCTAACATATATAAAGTAAGCACATAGGAGTCCATTCTACACACTCATTTGATAGGATATAACGTTTATAAAGCAAACAAATGATAAAGGTGATTTTTACTTCTAATCATGCAAGAATCTTATCACGATCTATTTCATCTTTTCTTGATTTAATCTTTTAGTAGTCATCATTAAGTGTATATCTGAAAAATCCAATTTGGTTCTAATTAACAAGTTTTTCAGATTGTTATATGTAAAAGATTTAACCATATAATTTGATTTTAGTATTTTGATAATAGATCATTAGTCTCATAAAGAATAAAATGAATTGATACTTCTACATCTAGAATTTTTCATGAATGTTCTATATGCATTGCTTGATGAATGATATCCAAGGATAGAAATATCTTTATTAGATTTGGCATTATTTTTCAAGAGAACATATCAAGCATAACATGTACGACTGAAAAATATGAGAGATACGCAATAGTTCGTTTTCTATTTTTCAGAAGATCAAAAGAAGTTTTCATCAAAGATAGATCTAATAGAAGTCATATGTATGACAAGCAGTGATGATAGCTTTTAAAAGTCATTTTAAGTAGATGACTATCATACAACGTTGCCTTTTTCAATTCTTCAAAGATTCTATTAATCCTATTTTACCTATAGTGTTCTTGGTGCAGAAAGAATTGTATTCAATATTATTTTCTGTGCACAACTTAACACAAAAATTGGTTTTCAAAACTATGCCGTGATTCATAGTTTGCAAACCTTTATCATCTGATCGCTTTTTGTGAGTTTGTGCCAATGCAGAAAATATTTCAATTTGAGTGCCAAGAACAAGGCTAATGTAAGCTTTTGAAAAATTAGTGTTGGAAACAACATCTCTAGATTTAGAAATTATTTTTGTTTGTTTCCTTAGTTAGCATGCATAGTAAAACTTTGACCTTTAAGAGGATAATCTAAGTAAGCCTATGGCAAGGTCTTTTGAGATTAAGTACATACTAGCATGAGCTGATTTCATATGCCAAATATGGTTTCTTTAATCTTGGTATTCATAGTGCATATATTCAAAAGCATACCAAGTACACATTATCATATCTATGATCAATAAACAATAATGCCATAGATAAAAACTCTCAATCAAGCATATAGAGAATTCATAGAGTTATTCTTAATAAGTTGATTAATCATTTAGCACCTTATCCACTAGTGAGTAAAATGAAATGATTTGATTATATTTCCAAAAGTATTTTCTATATCACAAAATTGATCACTACTAGCAAATCATATCAAATACTAAAGCACAAATAATGATGAGATGCAAGAATTACTGATTTTATTATTATTTTTTTTGTTAATAACTTTTTAAGTTTCTTTATGTTCCATGGGTACCTTGGTACACCTATGTGTACATCCTCATTTTCTCATTTTGGGTACCCAAGCTTGCTTGAGTCCTTGAGAGTTAGGACATATGGTTCCTTTTGGAACCCATATCTGTTTAATAGTAATAACTTTACCATTTGATTTAATTATACTAGAACGATAGGTAAAGTTGTTATTCCCATCCTTTTCATTTTTGAAATAAGTTATCTTATTTAATGGTTTGCTTGGTAAATTGATAACCTTTTTCTCTAGAGATTTATGGCTAAGTGAAGGAGTCAAGCTAAATTTTGATTTATCAAAATCAGCATGTTGGCTTTCAAACATCATTTTTAATCTTTCTGAGCTTACGGTGAATTTGTTAATGCAAGATTTTAATTGATTAATTTCTTCGCTTAAGTTTTGATTTTCTTTAATTAAGCTATGATTTTTCTGAATCAATTCTTCTGAAAATGATCTTAAGCATTCATTTTCAGAATTTAGTTTCTCTTGTATTTCATCATTAGAATTTCTTTCTTTTGAAATTTTCAGATTTAGTTTCTTAAGATTTTTATTCTTTACAGCTAATTTTCTACATTCACCATACAAATCATGAAAAGCATTTAATAATTCATCATAAGAAAATTCTTCTTGAAAATTATTTGATGTAAGAGTAGATTCAGTTTTTACCTTGTCTTCTTGTGCCATAAAGCACAAGTCAGTTACCTCTTGTAGTTTCTTGGAGCTAATATCATCATTGTCGCTCCTAACTTTTATTTTCTGGCTTGACTCTTTCTTGGTCAAGGCTTTCTTCCTTTTTATCTCTTTCTTCCTTTCTTCTTGCTTCCTTTTCTTCTTTGTCTTTAGGAAGCTGATTTGCCTCGGAGTCGACTCGGACCTTATTGGAGTCGACTCGGTGAACTTGAGAGTCGACTCGACTGAGGGAGATTCAACACCCTTTTCTGCAGTCTCATTGTTAGTATATATTTGAAGCACATGTGAGCTAGTCTGAGATTTATCATAAGTATTTTCTAAAGTATCCCAGATCTCCTTAGCAGATAAGCATGCAGAAATTTCATTAAACTTCGTTTCTTGAATAGCACAATATAACATGTTCATAGCATTAGCGTTCAATTGTGCTAAGTCCTTTTCATTAATAGTTTGTGAGAGTGTGTGAAGGTCATTTGTTATGATTTTCCATAAATAATAGTTTTGTGATTGAATAAAAATGCGCATGCGTATTTTTCAATGTGTATAGTTTATGCCATTAAATAGTGGAGGTGTATCAATTGATTGTCCTTCTCCTAGAAAACTATCTATTTGACTTGTCATGATCTTTGGCTCTTGATCGTGAGATCAATAATTAAACTTAGAGCACCTGCTCTGATACCACTTGTTGCCCAGTAGATACAACCCAAGAGGGGGGGGGGGTGAATTGGGTCTTTTAAAACTTTTAAGCTACTTCTAGCACTTTTTGATTAATTATGCTAAGTTGTATATATGCGCAGTGAAAGTTAAACTTAGCGACAGTTTGATGTATAGAATGTGACTTGATTGAGTATGCTTGCAACTCAAGAATTCGCGGATAATAGTTAAGCAAGCAATTTATCTAAGTGAGTAAGTGTGTGAGTTAGATAATGACAAAAAACATTACAAACACAGCAAACATATAGTGGTTCGGTGCACCCCAGCACCTACATCCACTCCCCAAGACTTCTTGGGAATTTCACTATAATCCTACAGATTACAGTCGGTTGTTTTACAAGCTCACAACCCAACTTGTTGTTTTTACGAGCGCACAACGAACTCGGTCGGTTTTCCCAGGCTCACCGACTAGAACCAACCCCGATTGTTTTCCCGGGCTCACAATCAAACCCTTACACGTTGGTTTTACCCTCGGCTCACCAACAAACCTATCTCCGTTGGTTTTCCCCTTTGGCTCACCAACAAACCTATCTCCGTTGGTTTTCCCTTTGGCTCACCAACAAACCTTACACCGTTGGTTTTCCCTTTGGCTCACCAACAAACCTTTAACCCCTTGATTCAATCCCTTGATTGAATCAAGTTACAAGATATTAAAACAAGGAATAAAAACAAATCAAAGCTTCTTAAACAAGCAGATATGACAATATAAACAAATAGAGTAAAGAGAAGCCCTCAAACGAGTTTTGAAGATGGAGGAGCTCGGCTTCTTCTTTACTTGATCCTCCTCTGATTTGGCATGAAGTAGAGGATCCCCGAGGCAGCACGCGGATGGAGAGGAAGCTTTCGGATTCACTTGGATGCTCTTCTTCTCTCTATTTCGTTTTGGATGGCCCTTTTGTGCTTGTGGGAGATTTCCTTTGTAATCTCTTTGAGATCTCTTTCCTAGATGATCTCTCCCACTTCCATGAGTTCTCCCCTAGCTCTCTTCTTGTTTTTATAGCTTTAGATGGAGTGGAAACAAGAATATAGCCGTTAGAGACAAAAATATAGCCGTTGGAACCAGTCTGCACCTCCTGACAATATTACCGTTGGGATCGGAGTCGACTCGCGCGATCAGGAGTCGACTCGCCTGTTGCAGGAGTCGACTCGTGCTTTACTGGAGACGACTCGGCCACTGTTCCAAATTTGAATTATGGTGCATCCTCGACTGGGAGTCGACTCGTCTTAACCCGGAGTCGACTCGCCAACTTCTGGAGCTGACTTGGCAATTTCGGAGTCGGCTCATCCACTGAAGTCCGTGGATCCAATTTTGAATTTTGTCCTCTCGAGTCGACTCGACTGTCCTGGGAGTCGACTCGAATCTCAGACCCCGAACTCCCGATCCTCTGTCTTTTGGCTCGTCCAGTCTTGGAGTCGACTCGAACTTCCTTGGAGTCGACTCGGCTCTCAGTTTGTGAAACACAACCTTCTGCCATCTTGGTGTAGCGCTGCCTTGGAGTCGACTCGAGCTGTCTGGGAGTCGACTCGAATCTCAGAGGCAGTAACTTGGTTTTCTGTCTGTTGATGGTCGCGGAGTCTCGGAGTCGACTCGTGCAATGCGGGAGTCGACTCGAATCTCAGAGTCCCAAAAATGCTCTCTGACTTTTTCCTTGTGTTCCGCTGAGAGTCGACTCTTGCTTTCTTCGGAGTCGACCTACCAACCATCGGAGTCGACTCGCGTTCCACTGGAGTCGACTCGAATCTCAGACCCGAAAACTGCTCTCTGACTTTTCTGCCTGTGACTCCTAGGAGTCGACTCATACTTCTCCGGAGTCGACTCATACTTCTCTGGAGTCGACTCGAATTCCACTGGAGTCGACTCGAAGACTGTTCTTTTGAATTTTTCTTTTGATTTTACTCCTCCAATTTGAATCCTTTGAACTTTAAGCTTGGGCCAATAAATTGTAGCTTTCTTCCAACTTTTCTTGAGTGCTTTTAGAGGCCTTCTTGTGTTCTTCCAACTTGCTATGTTCCTTGCAACATAAATATCTTTCTCCTTGCAACATAAACATTAGTATCTATACTTCAAGGTTTTGTGATCATCAAAATCAATCTATGAATCAATCTTTGGGTCATCATAAGAGTTTTTTTTTATTTTCATTTTGATTCCTTTTCCATATCTATTAAATATTTCTCCCCCTTTTGTCATCATATCAAAAAGGAGGCAAGCAGAACACACAAGCAAGTAGAGATCAATGTGCACAATATTGAAGAAAAGCTGTCTACTCATTGTATTGATGTATATGTAAGTACATTTGTGAATACAATAAGTAAAGCAGTAAATACATGTCAAGATAAACAAAATAAACTAGGGCTTCCTCGAGGAGGATGCGGTTCCCTTGGGCAGTCTGGACTGTTGTTCCATGAGTAGGGTGACCGCAGTGGTGACGTGCTCTAACTGTCTGATAATGGCCGAGGTGGCCCTGCTGTGTGTCGTGGAGGGCTCAGTCACTGTCTCCTGGAGTGTGTCCAGCTTGGCGATGAGCACATTCGCCAAGCGCTCGGCCCCCTGACTAGTGGTGCCCATATCCTGTCGGATGCTATCTCGCAACTTTCGTGTGTTGCTTGTGATATCGCTCATGTTTGAGAATTGGGCTTGTACCAGGCTTCTGACATTGTAGATTTCTTCCCGCACATGGGCCGTCATCTCGGTCACGGCTGACAGGGAAGGAACCAATGCAGAAGAGGGTGCAGGGGAGGGAGCAGTCGCTGGACCTCGGAGCTCCCTCAGCAAGTCGTCCCGAAGATCCCTCACTATCTCCTGCCGCAACTCCCGGAGCTGCTCAGGAGAAATGCGAACCTCCATGGGCTGAGTAGGTGGAGCTGAGGAGGAGGGTCCAGCTGAAGTGGTGGGAGCTGAGGTGGAGGGAAAGGTAGGGAAGTCAGAATCAGGGTCAGGACTGGGGGAGTGTCTGGAAGTATGTGTGGAGGTAGATGATTTCCTAACCCAAGTTTCCTCTACCTTATGAAACCCCATCCTGTGTAGGGTTTCCGGACGCATGCGATCTGTCCATCGCAATGCGCGAGAGGGTTCCCCCTCAGGAATAGGAATTTCGGCCTCCCTAAAGATAAGTGTGTATAGCATGCCATAGGGGAGGGTGAGCCTAGGTCTATCTAGTGGCTCACATAGATATCTATAAATGAGTTTCGGAAAGTTGATTGGGGTGTCCTGGAGGATGTAGAACATAAGGGCTAGGTCCCTCTCAGAAACAAAATCGAAGCGGCCAGTCTTCGGAAAGAGGGTCCTAGAGATGATGCTAAGAAGGAGCCGCATCTCAACAGAAAGTGAGCTAGCGGACACCTCATCTAAGGGGGACTGGGGTGGATATCCTAGAATGGCCGTAAGGGCCTCAGTCCTATCCTCGGGGTGTGTGGGAGCTACCCCTACTTGTGGAAGGTGGAGGACTTGGGCTATGAAATCCTCGGAAATAAACAATGGGATACCGGCTACAGTTCCCTCTATTCCCCCATTGCCCCTATGGACAGTACCATAAAACTCTCTAACTAGGCCAGGGTATGTGGGGAGATCTAAGGAACAAAAATACTCTAAACCCTGGGCCCGCAATCTCTCTCCTATGGTAAAGCCCTCTCGGGAGAGATAGTCAAAATCGACGTATCTCCCGGTGGAGACCGCCTTCCCGGCGCACGGCCTCAAGGGAACCTCCCTCGGCGGGGAACGAGCCGGAGGTTGTGGCCTCACGGGATCGTTCCGAGCCTTGGACCGTCGCTCGGTGCCGGTCGCGGGTTGGGGCCTCTTCCGGCTTGGGACAACGGCTTTACGAGGCATGGTCGACCTAGAATGGGGTAAAACGCTAATGGACGGAGGAAGGTCGACGGAAAAAGTCCTAAGGATGGTCGGAGACGATCTAGGAGACGGTTCTAGGATTTTTGAACAGTGGCGGCGGTGAATAGAAGTGTTGATTAAATGCTTGGATTAGGGTTAAAAACCTGGATCCCGACCTCGAGTCGACTCCACTGAGTTGCGAGTCGACTCCAAAATATGCGCGAGTCGACTCCCGTTATGCTTCCACTGGCCTTGAGTCGACTTCCGTCAATGTGCGAGTCGACTCCCCTTATGCTTCATCTTCCTCGAGTCGACTCCCGTCTGTGTGCGAGTCGACTCCTCCTTATGAGCCGACTCTGAAACTTACTCGAGTCGACTCGAACTCTGGCACGCACCTAAAAATCATGCTATTTTCGTACCAAACCAGAGACACTCACTAAGTTATGATCTAATTTGATGATCATAGTTGAGAAACTCTATTTTTAACACAATCTAAACATCAAAATCAATGAACTAGAGGAGAACACCACTAGGATGGATCAATCACTCCTAATCCCCTCCTAAGCACACTAAATCTCTCTTCACTTAAGGGTTTCGTAAAAATATCAGCTAATTGATCATCAGTGCAAACAAATTGAAGTGTCACATCACCATTCAGTACATGATCTCTTATGAAGTGATGTCTTATCTCAATATGTTTAGTTCTTGAATGCTAAATTGGATTTTTAGTTAGATTAATGGTACTTGTATTATCACAATTAATGGGAATTTTATCTTGTTTAATGCCATAATCTTCAAGTTGTTGTTTAATCCACATGATTTGAGCACAACAACTCCCGGCTGCAACATATTCAGCTTCAGCAGTAGATAATGCAACCGAGTTTTGTTTCTTGCTAAACCAAGAGATTAAATTTTCTCCTAAGAGTTGACATGACCCGCTGGTGCTTTTTCTGTCAAGTTTACAACCAGCAAAGTCTGAATCTGTGTATCCTATTAAGTTCAGACTAGAATCTTTAGAATACCATAAACCTATATTCTTTGTTCCTATTAGGTATTTAAAGATTCTCTTGACTGCAATTAGATGAGATTCCTTAGGATTAGACTGATATCTAGCACACATGCATACACTAAACATGATATCAGGTCTACTTGCAGTGAGATACAATAAAGATCCTATCATACCTCTATATAACTTTTGATCTACAGATTTACCTGATTCATCTTGGTCTAATTTGCATGATGAGCTCATGGGTGTGCTGATTGGCTTGTTTCCTTCCATATCAAACTTCTTAAGCATCTCCTTGATGTATTTAGCTTGATTGATGATGATCCCCTCTTTCGATTGTTTGATTTGAAGCCCGAGAAAATAGTTCAGCTCTCCCATCATGCTCATCTCAAACTCACTCTGCATTAAGTCAGCAAATTCTTCGCAGTGGCGATTGTTAGTGGCACCGAAAATAATATCATCAACATAAATCTGCACTACTAACATATCTTTGTTTTTCTTCTTAAGAAACAGTGTTGTATCTACATTTCCCCTAGAGAACTCATGATCTAGTAGGAATTTGCTAAGTCTTTCATACCATGCTCTAGGTGCTTGTTTCAAACCATAAAGTGCTTTGTTCAATTTATATACATGATTAGGGTATTGATGATTTTCAAAACCAGGAGGTTGCTCTACATATACCTCCTCATTAATATACCCATTTAAAAATGCACTTTTTACATCCATTTGAAATAATTTGAAGTCCTTAGAGCATGCAAATGCTAATAATAATCTAATTGCCTCGAGTCTAGCTACAGGAGCAAAGGTTTCATCAAAATCTATACCTTCTTCTTGATTATACCCCTTTGCTACTAGTCTAGCCTTATTCCTTATTACAATACCATTTTCATCAAGTTTGTTTTTATATATCCATTTGGTACCTATGATTGAATATTCTGGAGGTCTTTCAACTAGATTCCATACCTTGTTTCTAGTAAACTGGTTTAATTCTTCTTGCATTGCATTTATCCAATTTACATCTTTTTCAGCTTCTTCTATGTGTTTGGGCTCAAAATGTGAAACGAAAGCTAGATGATTGTTTAAGTTCCTAAGAGATGCTCTAGTCCTAACAGGTTGAGATGGATCATCTAGAATTAATTCCTTAGGATGCCCGTGAGCAAACCTCCAAGCCTTAGTTAGCCCATGATCCATAATAGCCTCTTGGCTTGATGATGCATTTCCAATTAATTTTTGATTATCATCTTGTAATGTCATCTCATCTATCTTTTCTTCAAGAATTTCAGCATCATCATCAAGATTAACTCTCTTACTAGAAGAGATATCACTAGAATCATCAAAAACGACATGTATGGATTCTTCTATAACTAGGGTTCTTTTATTAAAGACTCTATAGGCTTTACTAGTTGTAGAGTACCCCAAGAATATACCCTCATCCGATTTAGAGCCAAATTTTTCTAGATTATCTTTCCCATTATTATGAACAAAACACCTACATCCAAAGATATGAAAATAGTTCACTTTTGGTTTTCTATTTTTTCCAAAGTTCATAAGGTGTTTTCTTTATAATGGGTCTTAATAAAACTCTATTTAATATATGACATGAGGTATTTATGGCTTCTCCCCAAAAGTACTTAGGGAGATTACTTTCACATAACATGGTTCTAGCCATTTCCTCTAAAGTTCTATTTTTCCTTTCCACAACTCCATTTTGTTGTGGTGTCCTAGGTGCAGAAAAATTATGAGTTATCCCCTTTTTACTACAAAACTCATCAAATAAATGATTTTCAAATTCGGTTCCATGGTCACTTCTAATAGCTATTACTTCTTTATGAAATTTCTTGAAAATTGAAAATGCTTGATCCTTATGACCTAAGAACATGACCGAAGTGTATCTAGAATAATCATCTACGATAACTAGACCATATTTATTTCCACCTATACTTGTGGTTCTAGTTGGTCCGAATAGGTCCATGTGTAGTAGTTCTAGAGGTCTAGAGGTAGAGACACAATTTATAGATTTAAAGGAGTTCCTTGATTGTTTGCCAAATTGACATGCTTCACATATTTTATTCTTTTCAAACTTTAGTTTTGGCAAACCTATCACGGAATCTCTTTTAACTAGTTTTGATATGGTGTCCATGCTTGCATGACCTAACTTACGGTGCCATAACCAATGTTGCCCAGAGATGGTCACCCAAGAGGGGGGTGAATCGGGTGTTTTAAAACTTTTTGTCTAATTAAAAATAAAACACACAAATGTATGAACTAGAGTAAAGATAGAGGTATGAGAACAGTCAATCGCAAACACAAGGTTTTATAGTGGTTCGGAGCTTCCACTGCTCCTACATCCACTCCCCAAAGCACCTTTGGGAATTTCCACTATAATCCAAGATTACAGTCCGGTAGTTTTGCGAGTGCACTACCCAACTCGTTGTTTTACTCCGGGCTAACAACGAACCCTACAATCCCCCAATTTCACCTAGGCTTGGGATGCCTTTCCTTTGTTCCAAGTCCCTTGACTGGAACAAGCACAATAATGAAAAGTTTTACAAGGATTTAAAAGCTCTTAATGAAGCGAATATAGAAATGAGAAATATTAAAACCCGGAAGAACCCTTTTGGCCGTTGGAAGCTTGGGGAATGATGGTTCTTCCGATGTGGATCGCGTTGGCTTGAATGTGAGCTTTGAATGCCAAGTGGGAGTGAGTGGTTGAGCACGAAATCAGTTGGGAAAACTTGAATGCACTTGATTTCTCCTCTTGAAAGCTCTAACTCCCTTGAACCTCTTTTTCTTTCTTCTCTCTTGAATGATCTTGTGTTGGGTTGGTGAGAAGATATAGGAAGGCACTCAAGAGCTCCCTTTTATAGACCAAAAAGCAAATATAGCCGTTAGACACAAAGATATGGAAGTTTGAAATTCAAACAAATCTGAAAAAGTGTGTCAGTCGCGTCCCAGGCGCTCCGGAGACGTCTCCGCTTCAACGCGAGACGTCTCGGCTGTATAAACTTTCTTTTGACGTTGTTTGGGGTCGACTCTGCGCTTTACAGGGACGACTCCGTAGAAGGACTCTTTGACTTCTTGTTTTTCTGTTTTTCTGAGAGAGTCGGCTCGGCACTTTACGGGGACGTCTCGGGATGTTTACGCTTTTTGCATGGGGACGACTCCGCTGCCTCGGGGACGACTCCGCTGTTTTATCTCTGAAAAATATGTCCTCTGGAATTCTCTGAGAGAGTCGACTCCGCTCTTTCAGGGGATGTCTCGGCAGTTCTGTCAACGAAAAACACGCCCTCTGGAATACCCTGAGAGAGTCGACTCCGCATTCTCTGGGGACGACTCGGAAAGTCTGCTTTTTACTTGCGGGGACGACTCCGCTTCCTGTGGAGACGACTCGCGCGCATCCCTTGAAATCGGCCTTTCTGCCGTCTCTGAGAGAGTCGACTCCGCAGTGTCGGGAGTCGACTCCGACCCTGCGAGACGCCTCGCCAGGTGCCGGGGACGTCTCCAGACGTGCCAATTCTTCCTGTTTGTGCCAGAGACGTCTCTGAGACGACCCGGAGACGTCTCGGCTGTCCCTGATCTGTTTTCTTCAACTCAAAAATTCTTCAATAAATTCTTGAAAAATATGGGAACTTGCCTAGACATTTCTTAACAATATTCTTAGTTAACCACCTGAAATCCTCAAGTAAATTGTTAAGATAAATGGAATTAAACTCTAGTGTTTTGTATTCATCAAAATCCATTAGGGGGTCAACAATCTCCCCCTTTTTAATGATGACAAAATACTGAGTATATGCAAAATTCGAAATTTAAACATATACACAGTATTTGATCAGATGTACAAGTATTGTGTTTTGGTTAGAGCTAGATACAGTGTGCATAATTCAAAATAGTCAATTTTCAGTTTTTCCCTTATGCATAAGTATTGGTCTTAGTAGCTTTTGAGCAATTTTGGTATATCAACTGAATTTGAATCAAGTTAAAATGTAAATTAATGAAGTATTGATGCTAAAGACAATTGAAGGCTAAGTACTTTTTAACTCCCCCTTTGTTTTCCAGAAGGGCAATTATCTTACAGCCAATATTCTTCAATTTTGTCTTTTCTAATTCAACTTTTAAGTATGAGTGTAAATTTTGCATTCCATATTTAGGTTCTACTCCATATACTTCATATACTCCATATATAGGTTCTATATATCTACTCCCCCTTTTTGTCATCAACAATGAAGGGGACAAATTATTCTTAGGTACTTAAAACACAATTTCTAGTGGAATTCAGCATGTTACCATGATTCACTTAAGGATATTCAAGTTATGCTCCCGCTGTCCAAGTTAGGTCTATTAATGAATGCAGCATTCATTTCACTCCCCCTTTGTTTTGGAATTCATTTCAGACTTTTTTTTTGTTTAAAATAGTTATTACAAGATATGCTCCCCCTGTTTTATATGCATTGATAAGTTGTGTCAAGTTTGAACACTTAAGGTATGTTATGAGATTTTTATGGCACATCACAGAATCACATACACAAAGTTTCAAAGGAATTGTATGACATTCATATATCATTGCAATCATTTGAAGTCATTACAAAGTTAAGAGAGGAAATCATTACAAGTATTGATTCCTAATACAAAAGAAGTTTCAAAATGAGCCTAGGGTTTTACAAAACAGATGAACCCTAGATTTTTTACAAAATGTCCCTCGTCGGCGACGTTGTTCAATAGCCCTAGCAGCTGCCTCTATAAATGCATTTATTGAGTCCAGTAGAGTTTTGAACTGATCTCCTTGAGATTGATGGAAGGCTGCTACTAGTGCTTCAAACTCGAGACTTGCCCTTTCAATTTTTCCTTTAAGTTGGGCAGCCACGGTGCCCAAATTGCCTCCAGGGCTCGTCAACTCTTGAAGACCATCTGATATGATCTTCAATTTCTCCTGTAGCTCAATTGATCGTATAGTTTGGAGGGTACCCACATGAACCAACTCTGATGCTGTAGCTTCTACCTGAGTTTTGATCTCCTTCAATTCTTGTAGAAGCCCTTCATGTGAGGTACGAAGAGGAGCCAACTCAGCAGTGATCAACGATCTCATCTCCTCTCTCATCTGCTGGCATATCACAGATGCTAGAGTGTGCATCTGTTCATCTGACAGGGAGAAGGATCCACTGACTGGAGAAGGAGGAGGCATGGATGTGGAAGGTCCAGCTGAGCTGGAGGGTACATCAGGAAAGCCCATATGGCTATGTGGAGGAGAGTGGTGGTCTGGCTCCTGATGTGGGATCTCAGGCTCTAGGATTTGAGATTTTCTTTTTGGTACCTTAACCCATGATCCATCTACCTTGTGAAACTCCATTCTATGCATTGTACTTTCATTGCAGTAGTCGGTGTTTCTTAAGGGTTTTGCAGGCTCATTTTCAGGAATGGGAACTTTGAAGTGTTTGAATAGTAAAGTGAAAATCATCCCATATGGTATGCTAAACCTAGAATACCTATGACATATAGAGATGTAGTTTAACATAAGTCTAGGGAGGTTTAGGGGGATCCCTAGTAAGATGTGGTGCACGATAACTAAATCTCGCTCCGAAACGAAATCGAAGCGGCCGGTTTTTGGGAATAGGACCCGGTTAACAATGCTCAAGAGTAATCTCATCTCGGCATTGAGGTCTTGGGAGTTAACCACATCAAGAGGGCCGCAGTCCTCTCGTCCTAAAAGTAAGTTTAGGGCAATTTCCCTTTGAGGGTGTGAGGTCGGAGCCTCACCATATTTAGGAATTTGTAATACACTAGATAGAACATCCTCATTAATCTCTATCAATGTCCCTCGGACATATCCAGTGTACCCCGAGTCCCCTAAGGCCATGTTGCTAAACATTTCCCTAACTAGGCCGGGATAGGTTGATGTATTTAGGGTACAAAGGTATTCCCAACCTTGGGCTCGGAGTCTCTCTCCAATAGAGAACCCCTCATTTGCTAGAAACTGAAAGTCGATGTACCTACCAGTGGTTACTGTGCGATTTGCACAGGAAAGGGTCGTAGTTGGCGGAGCAACCGGAGGAGATGGCGCGGAAGGCTCTTCCCTCCGTTCCTCGCCGTCGGTCGCTACCCTAGGACGCCTCCCACCCGTTCTCCTAGCTCTCTTAGGTGCCATGAATCGAAAACCCTAGGGAAATGGGGAGATTTTGGTTCGGTTTGAGGTGGAGAGCAAACGGAGGCTAGGGTTTTTTGTTTTTGTCGGGGACGAAAGAAGATAGCTCGGGTCGGCTCGAGCTGTTTCACCTATTTTAAAAACCCTCGTTCGGTCCCCGAGACGTCTCCACGACTAGCGCGAGACGTCTCGCCGGGGGGACGTCTCTGTGATTTGCCAGAGACGTCTCCGGCACTGAAAATTTTCTGAATGATTTCTATCTTTTCCCAATTTATTTTATTTAACCACACTAATCAACATGATTTCTTTTGGTGAATATAGAGTGAGTTTGTTTGTGATCCTCCCCTTTAATAATACACCCTATAAAAGTTTGATAATGATTTTTGAATTATTAATATTGAAATGAGGAATGTTTGACCAAATTTCGAATACCTATGAAATAGGCTCTGAAAATATCTCCATGAAGATTTGTGATCCTCCCTTGTACAAAAATGACCTATGAGAATTAAGTTGCCTCCCAACAAGCGCTAAGTTTAACGTCTTCAGCTAGACGCAGCGCATCCTTAATTATCCTGATAAATAGAATCCATCAAATCAAGGAATTCGATCAACTGTCCGTCTGCAACACACTCTATATAAGGTTTCAATCTTTGACCATCGACGTTCAGGATACAACCATCACCGATGTTTTGAATTTCTACCGCACCATGAGGAAAAACCTTCCTAACTAAAAAGGGACCATCCCACCTAGAGCGAAGTTTACCAAAAAAGAGGTGCAATTTAGAATTGAATAGCCAAACCTTTTGATTAGGCTCGAAAGACTTACGGTTAATGGATTTGTCATGAAAAGCCTTAGTCCTTGCCTTGTATATTTTGGCATTTTCATATGCCTCATTGCGTAACTTTTCAAGCTCGTTGAGTTGAAGTTTTCGGTTAGAACCAGCAGCTGCCATATCAAAGTTAAACTTTTTAATGACCCAAAAAGCTCTATGCTCAAGTTCTACCGGTAAGTGGCAAGCTTTACCAAAAATCAGTCGGTAAGGAGACATGCCAATAGGGGTCTTATAGGCAGCACAGTAAGCCCAGAGAGAATCGTTTAACCTCTGAGACCAATCTTTCCTATCGGGGCGTATTATTTTTTTAAGATGTGTTTTATTTTCCTATTGGAAACTTCAACTTGCCCGCTTATTTGGGGATGGTACGGGGTGGCAACTTTGTGGGTGATTGAATATTTGCGAACCAAAGCTTTAAAAGATTGGTTGCAGAAATGTGATCCCCCATCACTAATGATAGCTCGGGGTGTGCCAAAGCGACTAAATATATTTATTTGTAAGAACTTAACCACAACCTTATGATCGTTAGTCTTAGTGGCAACTGTTTCTACCCACTTCGAAACATAGTCAACCCCGACAAGAATGTACTCAAAACCAAAAGAATGCGAGAAAGGACCTATGAAATCAATACCCCAGACATCAAAAAATTCTATAATTAAAATGAGGTTAAGTGGCATCATATCTCTACGGGTGATTGTACCCATTCGCTGGCATCGCTCACAAGTCTGACAAAAATTGTGGGCATCTTTGAACAAGGAGGGCCAATAAAATCCGCTTTGTAAGACTTTAGCTGCAGTTTTCCTACCCCCAAAATGCCCCCCGCAGGCTTGGGTATGACAAAAATTAAGAATACTCTGAAATTCACATTCAGGCACACATCGACGGATTACCGATTAGGACAGTACTTAAACATATCTGGATCGTCCCAAAAGTAGAACTTAACTTGCGAAAAGAATCGATCCTTGTCCTGCTTGGACCAATGATCGAGAAGTTGTCCTACGGCAAGATAGTTCACTATGTTGGCAAACCAAGGTGTTTTCACTTGTTGTATCTCAAACAATTGTTCATCTGGAAAGGAGTCATGAAGTGGTGAAGTGTTATGAGAAGGCTCAAGAAGAATTCTAGACAAATGGTCCGCTACAACATTTGTGGTACCTTTCTTATCACGAATTTCTAGATTAAATTCCTGTAACAATAGGATCCATCGAATTAGGCGAGGCTTGGTGTCCTTCTTTGAAAGGAGGTATCGGAGAGCAGAATGATCAGTGAATACAATAACCTTGGACCCTAAGAGATAGGACTGAAACTTGTTCAGAACAAATACTACAGCTAGTAATTCTTTCTCAGTAGTGGTGTAATTCAATTGTGCATCTGAGAGTGTCTTACTAGCATAGTAGATGACATGAGGTAACTTATTTAGTCATTGCCCTAAAACTGCCCCAATGGCATAGTCAGAAGCGTCACACATGAGTTCAAATGGGAGTGACCAATTGGGAGGTTGTATAACAGGTGCTGTAGACAACTGAGATCGGAGCTTTTCAAAGGCCTCCTCACATGCTTTATCAAAGACAAAGGGTGTATCCTTGGCAAGGAGATTGCACAAGGGCCTAGAGATTTTGCTGAAATCTTTAATGAAGCGACGGTAAAAACCAGCATGGCCTAGAAAAGAACGGATTTGTTTTACCGATTTGGATGGAAGAAGATTAGAAATAAGATCAACTTTAGCTTTATCTACCTCAATACCCCTTTTGGACATAATGTGCCCCAAGACTATACCCTCTTGAACAATGAAATGGCTCTTTTTCCAACTTAGCACTAGATTGGTCTCCTTACATTTTCTTAGAACCAGGGCTAAATTATTGAGACAATCATCGAATGAGGGGCCAAAAACTGAAAAATCATCCATGAATACTTCCAGAAATTTTTCTACCATGTCAGAGAAAATAGCTATCATACATTCTCCTATACGCAAATATCCCAAATGGACATGTGAAGGTGGTTTTCTCTTGATCATCGGGGTATTCGACTACTTGGTTATATCCAGAATAACCATCTAAGAAACAGTAGAAATCCTGACTGACTAGCCTTTCTAATATTTGGTCAATAAAAGGCAAAGAAAAATGGTGTTGGACATACTCGGCCGCTGTGCGGGCTATACCCGCGGGGTCCCTGAGCAGCACAGGGAGGGTCACTGTCAGCATGTCCTGCCGCCTGCCAACGGCGATGGCCTGGTTAGTAGGTGGGTCATACCGAGGGTCCCTGAACCCATGGCGAGGCCAGGTCGGAGTCCGGGGTTGGGCGAGGCCTTGGTCGGAGTCGACTCGTGGTGCTGCCTTTGGTGGGGTTTAAGAAAATAGAGTTGCGCCTTCACTAATACCGGTCGGTTTTGGTGTAATGGTAGCGCTTGATCCTGACAATTGGTATCAGAGCCAGAGGTCTCGAGTTCGAAACTCAGGCATCGCATTGGGGGGGGGGAATGTTGGACATACTCGGCCGCTGTGCTGGCCATACCCGCGGGGTCCCTGAGCAGCACAGGGAGGGTCACTATCAGCATGTCCTGCCGCCTACCAACGGCGATGGCCTGGTTAGTAGGTGGGTCATACTGAGGGTCCCTGAACCCATGGCGAGGCCAGGTCGGAGTCCGGGGTTGGGCGAGGCCTTGGTCGGAGTCGACTCGTGGCGCTGCCTTTGGTGGGGTTTAAGGAAATAGAGTTGCGCCTTCACTAATACCGGTCGGTTTTGGTGTAATGGTAGCGCTTGATCCTGACAATTGGTATCAATTGAGGATGATAGTGGTATTTTGATGATTAATACAATAATCAAGAGTATGTTACAAGTTAATTCGATACATCATTTATAAGTCTGTTACTCTCAGAACAATTCGTATAATAAGATAAAGATGCATTTCATTATTTATATGGATGAATCTAATCTTGAGTTGCAGCAAAGTGTGGATTGAGTTGACCCCAAGGTTGATTGGGTCGACCCCGGCACATCAAGAAAGCATCTGGCACACTTCTGCAAAAATGGCACGGATGAACAGTAGTTGGGTCGACCCAAGGAAAGGTTGAGTCGACCCAAGTGAAAGTTGGGTCGACCCCAGTAAAAGTTGAGTCGACCCAAGCACGGGCAGAAACATAACGGCTAGTTCTGCAAAAGTGCTTTTTGACCTTCCAATAGTGAGTAACGGCTAGTTTTTGAATTCTAACCATTAGGGCTTGTCCATTGGATGAAGGAAACTATTTAAAGTGGCATTATTCATCAGAGAAAACATCCTTTTGCAAAATATCAAAGAGTACACAAGAAAGACAAGTGCCATAATCTTCTTCATCCAAGTGCTTCATTCAAGAGTCAAAAGAAAGTGGTTGAGCAGATTCCAAGAGTCATTAAGAGCTCCATCCATCCTTGAAGAGTGAAGCTTCCTTGACAAAGAAGAGAGAAGTCTCATCAAGCGATAACTATTCTCTAAACTCTTCTTTGTAGATTATAATTGTTATATTTGCTCATCTAGGAGCTTAAATCTTCTTACTTCTTTTATTAATCACCTTGTAAAGGTTTGTTGGTAAGCCCGCAAAACCAACGGTGTAGGTTTATTGGTGAACCCGTAAAACCAATTGTAAAGGTTCGTTGGTGAGCTCGGAAAACCAACATAGGTTCGTTGGTGAGCCCGGAAAACCAACATAGGTTCGTTGGTGATTCCGAAAAACCAAAGTGTAAAGATTTTTGGATTGTGAGCCCGGAAAACAATCCAACTGTAATCCGCGGAATTATAGTGAATTCCCAAGGGGTCGCTTGAGGAGTGGACGTAGGTGCTTAGGAGAGCACCGAACCACTATACTTCTTGTGTGTTTGTATTGTGCTTTGTTAAATTCCACTAACCCATCAATTGACATAAGTAAGATAGTAAAAATCAAGAGAAACCAATTCACCCCCCCTCTTGGCTTGTCACCTTGGGCAACAAGTGGTATCAGAGCAAGGTGCTCCAATAGTATTTGTTGATCTCACAATCAAGAGTTAAAGATCATGACAACCCAAGTGGGATGTTCTATGAGTGAGGGGCAATCCACAAATAAACCTCCTCTATTTAATGGCACAAATTACACATACTGGAAAGCTAGGATGAGGATATTCATTCAAGCTCTAGACTATGAATTGTGGTATATTATAACTAGAGGACCTCACACACCCACAATTAGTATAGAGGGAACTATCATACCCAAACCAGAAATGGATTGGAATGAAAGTGATAGAAGATTAGCACAATTAAATGCTAAAGCGATTAATGTACTTTACTGTTCATTAGATGTAAGTGAATTCAATAGAATATCTACATGCATCTCTGTAAAAGAAATTTGGGACAAACTTGAGGTCACACATGAAGGAACTAATCAAGTTAAGGAGTCAAAAATAAACATATTAGTACATAAGTATGAATTATTTAAAATGGAATACACTGAGTCCATAACTGATATGTTTACTCGTTTTACTGAAATTATAAATGGGCTAAAGAGTTTAGGAAAGTCTTATACTAACTCTGAATTGGTGCGAAAAATTCTCAGGTCTCTACCAAGAGTTTGGGAGGCCAAGGTAACCGCAATTCAGGAAGCAAAGGACCTCAATACACTGCAATTAGAGGAACTTCTAGGATCACTCATGACCCATGAGTTGACCATGAGGCAAAATTCAGAAGATGAGGTCAAGAGAAGAAAGACCATTGCCCTAAAGTCTACCACTCCGAAACAAGAAACTGAGTTGGAAGAATCTGTTGATGATGATGATGAATTTGATGAAGAAGGGATGGCTGTGCTTGGAAGAAAATTCAGAAAATTTATGAGAGGTAAGAAGAGATTTCATAAAAAGAAACCCTTCTTCAAAGGTAGCTCAAGCAAAGAAAAGGGTAAGGACAAAGAAAAGAAAAAGAAAACACCCATTTGTTATGAGTGTAACAAGCCCGGGCATTATAAGATAGATTGCCCGGAACTAAAGTGGATGGCAAGAAAACTTAAAAAGAAGAACTTCATGGCTGAATGGAGTGAAAGTGAAGAGTCAAGTTCGGAAGAGGAAGATCATCAAGAGACGGCCCAAATATGCCATATGGCCAATGACGATGAGGTAGATTCTGAACTTGAATGTGATTTTACTGTTGATGAATTACATGATGCATTTTTAGAACTCATGGAAGAACATAAAAAACTAATCAATAAAAATAAAGTTCTAAAAGAAGAAAATCAATCTCTTATCAAAGATAAGTTGAAACTATCTCATAACTATGAAACATTAAGTAGGAAACTCACAAATGAAACCAAGAATCTAATTGCTGAAAATGTCAAGTTAAAAGAAGATGCTGAAAAATATAAATCCTTAGTAGATAAGTTTACACTTAGTTCAACCAAATTAAATATGATTCTTGATAGTCAAAAAGCTGTATATAATAAAGCTGGATTAGGATATAAAACAAATAGGAAACAAAAATACTTAAAGAACATTTTTGTAAAAGCTAAAAATGAAAACATTACTTGTCATTGCTGCAATAAATTAGGACATAAAGCATATGAATGTAACTATAGAAAGTCCAGCCAAAACAAATTGAGTAATAATCATAAGCTTAAATTCAAGAAAGTTTGGATTCCAAAAGGAACATCAAGTACTAACCCTAAAGGACCCAACATAGTTTGGGTACCTAAAGCTCATTCTTGATCTTGATTGCAGGGGTGTCTTGCAGCTAATAAAGTGGATAAACGATGGTATCTAGATAGCAGCTGTTCAAGACATATGACCGGTGACGTAGACCAATTTGTCACCTTGGAATCTAAGAAGGGTGGAGTAGTAACCTATGGAGACAATGGAAAAGGGTATATCATTGGAAAGGGTAAAATTTTCATTACTCCATCTACCTTCATAGAAAATGTCTTATTAGTTAATGGTTTGAAACATAACCTACTTAGCATAAGTCAATTTTGTGATAAAGGGTTTAAAGTCACATTTGAAGCATCAGTATGCATAATCACAAATCCTAAAGATAATAGCATTGTACTTATAGGACAAAGGCAAAGAAATATTTACATGGTAGATCTTCATGAATTAGGCAAAAAAAATGGATTATGTTTAATTACTAATGAAGAAAAGAAAAATGAAACAAGTTGGCTTTGACATCGTAGACTAGGACATGCTAGTATGGAATTAATATCAAAACTAGTCAAGAAGGAATTAATAAAAGATGTGCCAAAATTGATCTTTGAAAAGAACAAAATTTGTGGACCATGCTCATTAGGAAAACAAACAAAATCATCCTTTAAATCAAAGAATATAGTATCAACAACTAGGCCTTTTGAACTCATACATATGGATCTATTTGGACCCACTAGAACTGCGAGTCTAGGAGGAAAGAAGTATGGACTAGTTATAGTAGATGATTTTTCAAGATATATATGGATTTTGTTTTTGGCACATAAGAATGAAGCATTTTCAGAATTCTTGAAACATTATAAGTATATCATAAATGAAAAGAAGCTCACCTTAATAACAATTCGAAGTGATCATGGAACTGAATTTGAAAATCAACACTTTGAAGAATTTTGTAATGAAAACGGTATCTCACATCAATTTTCAGCACCTAGAACGCCTCAACAAAATGGGGTTGTTGAAAGGAAAAACAGGACCTTGGTAGAAATGGCACGCACGATGTTGTGCGAGTCAAATCTTCCAAAGTACTTTTGGGCTGAAGCTATAAGCACTGCTTGCCATATTCTAAATCGGGTTTTAATACGACCTATAACCAAGAGTATTCCTTATGACTTTGGAAGAATAAGAAACCAACCGCTAAATATCTTAGAGTATTTGGATGTAGATGCTTCATTTTAAACAATGGCAAGGAGGATCTAAGTAAATTTGATGCCAAGTCAGATGAAGGTATCTTCTTAGGATACTCCACATCTAGCAGGGCATACAGAGTGTTCAATAAAAGAACTCTTATAGTCGAAGAGTCAGTTAATATCATATTTGATGAGTCTGATAGTGAGTCTGCTAGGAAAGAAAATATTCTTGATGATGATGCAGGAATTATTAACTTTGAAAAGTTAAATCTTGATGACGTGCCAATTCAAGATAAGGGAAATGATTGCGTGCCACCACAATCTCAAAACTTGCCAAAGGAATGGAGGTATGCATATGGACACCCTAAAGACTTAATCATTGGTGATCCATCTCAAGGGGTAAGAACTCGATCCTCTCTTAGAAATTTAAATGATTATCTTGCTTTTGTTTCACAGTTAGAACCTAAGACTTATGAAGAAGCTGAAAAAGATACCAATTGGATAAATGCCATGCAAGAAGAATTAAATCAATTCAAAAGAAGTAATGTATGGACATTAACTGAAAGACCAAAGCATAACTCTGTAATTGGAACAAAATGGATCTTTAGAAATAAATTAGATGAAAATGGGTTAGTTATAAGAAATAAAGCTAGACTTGTAGCTAAGGGATACAATCAAGAAGAAGGGATAGATTTTGATGAAACATTTGCTCCTGTAGCTAGATTAGAGGCTATTAGATTACTTCTAGCCTTTGCATGTTTCATGGATTTCAAATTGTATCAAATGGATGTAAAAAGTGCATTCTTAATGTGTTTAGACTACATAAGGCATTATATGGATTGAAGCAAGCACCTAGGGCTTGGTATGATCGATTAAGCAAATTTTTGCTAAATAATGACTTCAGTAGAGGAAATGTAGATAAAACACTTTTTCTCAAAAGAAAGGACGAAAATCTGCTAGTGGTACAAATATATGTAGATGACATAATCTTTGGTGCCACAAATGATAATCTTTGCAAAGAGTTTGCTGATTTAATGCACGGAGAATTCGAGATGAGTTTGATGGGAGAACTAAGTTTCTTTCTAGGATTACAAATCAAACAAACTAAGAAAGGTATCTTCATCCATTAAACTAAGTATACAAAGGAAATACTAAAGAAGTTTGGGAATGAAAATCACAAGGGAGTAGGCACTCCAATGAATCCTACTAGTAAGCTAGACAAAGATGAGAAAGGAAAGAATATTGATATTAAGCTTTATAGAGGATTAATTGGATCCTTGCTCTACCTTACTGCTAGTAGACCAGACATCGTGTTTAGTGTAGGAATATGTGCTAGATACCAATCAGATCCTAAGGAGTCACATTTAAGTGCTGTTAAAAGAATCCTTAGATATTTAAGAGGAACTATAAACATAGGATTATGGTACTCGAGAGACTCCTGTCTAGATTTGCTTGCATACTCAGATGCTGATTTTGCTGGATGCAAATTAGATAGGAAGAGCACTAGTGGAACATGTCAATTTTTAGGAAATAACTTAGTATCATGGTTTAGCAAAAAGCAGAATTCAGTGGCATTATCGACAGCTGAAGCTGAATATATAGCTGCCGGCAGTTGTTGTGCTCAAGTACTATGGCTTAAGCAACAACTAGAGGACTATGGAGTTAAGCTAGATAACATTCCTATAAAGTGTGATAATACTAGTGCCATCAACCTTACTAAAAATCCGGTTCAGCATTCTAAAACCAAACACATTGAAATAAGATATCATTTTATTAGAGATCATGTGCAAAATGGAAACATATGTATTGAGCATGTATGTACTGAGAAACAATTAGCTGACATATTCACAAAACCTTTGAGTGAAGATAGATTTTGCATGCTTAGGAGGGAATTAGGCATATGTGATCCTTTTCATTGAAGAGATATAAAAGGGAGCAAGCAGTCTCATGATACACTCCTCCCATTTCTAAAAACTCATGAAACATGAGTCAAACTTGTCATCTATAGATTCCTTACTCATGTATCATTGTCCCAGAAAGAATTTGTAAGGATTGGAAGCAAGGAAAAATTTTAGAAGGGAAAAGGAAGAGAAAGAAAAATTTCTGAACTTGGGTCGACCCAACCCAGAATAGGATCGACCCAACGTTGAGTCGACCCAAGAAAAATCTTGAGTCGACCCAACGTCGGGACCCCACAGTTAAAAGGGGGACCCGTGAGCTATCTAGGGCACTGTTTTCACTTTGTCCTCTTCCGAAAACCCTATTCCCTACTCTCAAATCTCCTCCAATCATCTCCAAACAGTAGATTACATCAAGATCTTGAAGAAATGGGACCCAAGAGAGCTGTAGCCAAGCGATCCGGGAGAGTTTCACGGATCACACGTGCGGATAGGGAAGCTACAGAGCCATCTACAGTGTCTCCGCAAGGTAAGACACGTGTAGAGCCACCTCCTCCTCCCTCCCCTTCAGTACAACTTGCAAAATTTGCGGGGAGACCGGTTGCAACGGGGAGAAGGATCCATTCCGAGTTTTTGGATCAAGAAGGGTTCCGTTTGGGGGAATGGATCCGAAGGCAAGGATGGGAGTATCTTTGCTCCCTAGATGTGGTGATCTACCCGGGATTAGTCCGTGAGTTCTATGCCTTCCTCAAAACTGGGATGGGAGGGCTTATATCGGAAGTTCGAGGGTTAGGGTTCGAGTTTCCGAAGAGAGTTTGAGTGAGTTGCTTCATCTCCCCTGCGAAGGAGCAACTCCAGAAAAGCCAGAAAATAAATTGAGAGCCTTGCAGTTGATTCTTGAGAATGAAGACTTCAACTACTCGAAAAATGTAATAGCAAGCTCTCTTTCAGCGGAAATGAGGTTGTTGCACAACTTCATTGGTCGGATTTTGTTTCCGAAGAGCGGGAGATTTGATCTCATTTCAGAGCGAGATCTGGTTGTTATGGAGCATATTATTCAGGGCATTCCCCTGAATCTCCCGGCCATGATACTGAGGCAGATGAGGAAGGTGATATGCAACTCCAGAGTCTCCCTGCCTTATGGTATGATACTCACCTTGATCTTCCGACAGCACGATATATCTGTAGAGGGAGAGATCTCCAGGCATCTACTTTTCACTGACACATACACTGCACGAACCCTTATTTGCATGGGTTATGAGAAGGTGAACGGGCAGTGGGTACGTGCTGGAGCAGGGATTCAGGGTGATGCACCAGAGGGTGGTGCACCAGATATTGGAGACCCTATCCCTGAGGATGAGGAGCATACGGATCATCCTACTGCACCTTCAGAGGCTAGACCTTCGTCATCTGTTCCTGCGGGAGACACAGATGAGTTTTGGAGTAGGATGACTGAGCTTATGTCAGCTCAGGCGAGAACTATCACTGATGGGCTGACGAGCAGACTAGATATCATGACTGCTGAGATCAGTGATCTTAGAGAGCAGATAGGAGCTCTACGGAGAGAGAGAGAGAGGTTCATGGACCATCTGTGCCACAGGCAGCTGAGTCAGAGATTTCGGCACAGAGTCATCCAGCTGATAAGTGCTGATTAATCTATAATTTAATATTCTTTTTCCAGCACTTATCAATGTTCTTAAACGGATAACTACTTGTTTTACCATGAAATTGAATAAACAATGAAATAAATTTAAATTATGGTAAGAAGTAAATAATACTTTTCTTAAAACAGACTCTGAATTTGTCTCTCTTCTGGTTGAGATCTTTCATAAAAACATATAAGGAGGAGATTGTGTTGACCCGAATGATTAACCTGATGGAGTTGCAATCAAGCTAAGGGTATAATTCAATGGGCTTTGGTCCTGGTTAGATTGAAAGTTATAATTATATGGAAAAATATTTGATTAACCCTTTTATTAAGTCATGGTCTGATCTGGTTGAGTTCAATCTGAAGCAGTATAGTAAGAATTAAATGTCATTGGGCTCGAGAACAAATTCAAGCAAATCAACAATCCTGACCCATCTCAAACCCAAAGTCAATTCCCAACCAATGCCTTGCGTGCCTTCATATAAAATTTATAATTTTAAAACAAAATAATAATAATAATAATAAATAATAATAATAAAATAATAAAATAAATAAAAATAATTTGGGGAAGAATTACTGGAAACACTGTTCATATGAACAGTGTTTTTACAAATATATATATATTTATGTATATATATAAATCAAATAATAAATAAATTAATAAAGAATATCCACTGTTTATCTTCTTCTTCTTCCCGATATCCCACTGTTTATCTTCTTTCCCCTCCCCGTTACCTATCCTTTTCAGCTTCCTCCCGCTGCCAAACCTTCCTGTGATCCCGCCTCGCTCACAACAACCCGATCCCCCATCATCCGCGTGCCAAATCCAAGAGGGAGATCAGCCGGGCACCTTCCGCATCCAGCCATGACGTCGTCTTCATTCCCGGATGCTCCGCCGGCGATCACTCCTTCGCTGCAATCAACGAGCCGCTCCAACCGTCGGAAATCAAATGCTCTGCATCAGCCCGTTCCAGCACGAGTTCCACGGGGTGCAGCCAGCGACCGGATCCCCCGCCTCTCCTTCCGATCGTAACGCTTCCAATTCATCATTCGCACAGACACCTGCAACATCTTGCCGTCCGCAATCCATCCCGGCCGCCCGTGATTCTCCCCCAGATTTCAGCAGCCCGAGATCCATTCCCCCTTCCCGAATGAGCACCCCGGACGATCCTCTCCACGCGATCCATTATTGGCTTCTAGGAGGAGTCTATATAAGAAGGAAGGAGGGGCGGTGCCAAAGGGGGGAGCTCGGTTTGAAGAACAGGGGAACCCCTGTTTCGGTGAAGGAAAGGAAGAAGAAAACCGAGCGGGAGAGATAAAAAAAATATATAAAAAAAGGAGAAAGGAGGGGGGAAAGAGAAGAGTTTGTGATATTTTGGGAAGAATGAGAGGTGCTCAATTTCATTTGAAGATGGGAGGTCGTCCGGAAGCCATGCTCGGCTAAACATCTAGTCTAGGGCTGGATGAAGCCCTGGCAAAGTATCAGGGCAATTGTAGTTCTTACTTTTTTATTATTTTGGAGCTTGTTTAAATTCTTATTTCCAATGAAATATTTCTTCATGATATTTAAATTTTGAGCATGCTAGTTACTAATCATGTTTGCTAAAGTAGTCTAAGATGATCCATGCCTAGGAAGATGAAGTGTGCTGCATCCTAGATTAGCATACTTAGGTAGACACTTCATGCTACACCGAAGATGGATCTTCCTAACACTATGTATGCTTTTATTTTAAAAGGCTTGTAGCCAAAATTGCATGCCTCTCCAAAAGATAAAAATTAAGAACACAATCCTTGATGCAATGCTATGTGGTAGATTCCAAACCCTAGATCTATTTACTTTGATAAAATTTCAATTCGTACTCATAGATTAATTTAGTTAAATCAAGTTAGCAAATCCTTCTTCTTGATTTGTTTTTAAAAGAAAAATAACTTATTCTCCAATCCCTGTGGACCGACACCCGTAATCACTATCCTACAGGATACGTGCTATTGCGTGGTTTATTTTTGAAATTGAAAAAAACCGATCACCAGCTCACCGAGCTCCATGCCAGACTCAGTCCCATCAGGCTCGACCTCCCCTCGCCACTTATGCTAGGAGGATGAGGACTAGATCACAGCCATTAGATACCCCCTAGGCTGATATTAGCATTTCTGTTTAGAGCCTAGGATATGTATCTAGTTCTCATATGTATTTTGTGTTGATCATGTACTCTGAACTTTGATTGAGGAACATTGTATTTGTTTTTGTTTTGGCATTATTGTACTACAATGTTCCATTTTGATCAATGAAGTTGAAATGTTTGTTAATTATTGTGTCTATTCCCATGCACCTATTTGATGATAACAAAAAGGGGGAGAAGTAAGGAAAGAGAAATAAGTTGTCAAACAAGTTGAAAATTGTTGCCCAGATAGACAACCCAAGAGGAGGGGTGAATTGGGTTTTAAAATAATTTTGCAATTAAAACATTTGTGGATGACTAATTAATACTGTTGCAAGATGATTAATTAGTTGCTATGTGCTGTGAGTGAAATGAGAGTAAGAGAGAGAGACACAAGCAATCACAAACACAATGTTTTTATAGTGGTTCGGAGCTAACCCTTGCTCCTACGTTCACTCCCCAAGTCTCACTTGGGAATTCACTATAACTCCTCGGATTACAGCCGGTTGTTTTCCAAGCTCACAACCAAACTTGTTGTTTTACGAGGTCACAACGAACTCGGTCGGTTTTTCCAGGCTCACCGACTAGAACCACCCCGATTGTTTCTCCGGGATCACAATCGAACCCTTACACCGTTGGTTTCAACCTAGGCTCACCAACAAACCTATATATCCTTGATTCAATCCCCTGATTGAATCAAGTAAGGACAAGATGGAAAGAACAAAGACAAATAGAAAAACAGAGCTTCTAGAAAGCAGATATACAGCGATATTAATAAGAGTAAAGTTAAGAGCCCTCAAACACGTTTGAGTTGGAGAAGAGAAGGGCTTCTTGAATTTTGGGTCTCCTCTTGAAAATCTGGAAGACTTGAAGGCAGGAGGAGACTTCTTTTAATGCTGGGAAGAGTCGGTTGAATGGAGTTAATGGCCCTCTTCCTTCTTTTCCGTTGAAATCAGTTTGCCGAGAAAGGATGCTTGATTTCTTTGAGTGGAATGGTACTTCTCTGCCTTGCTACAGTCCTCTGTGGCTATTTAAGCCATCCCCCACGGAAACTAGCCATTAGACACATTTTTCTGCCCGTTTTGCACACTCTGCACATCCTGACAATGTGTCCGTTGGGGTCGGAGTCGACTCGCGCGATCTGGAGTCGACTCGGCTGTAACAGGAGTCGACTCATGCTTTTCTGGAGTCGGCTCGGCAACTGTTCCGAATTTGAATTAAAGTGACCTCCTCGACTGGGAGTCGACTCAACTTAACCCGGAGTCGACTCGCCAAAAACTGGAGCTGACTTGGCATTCTTGGAGTCGGCTCATCCCATGGAATTCATGGAGCTATTTTTCAACTTGGCCCACTCGAGTCGACTCGACAGTCCTGGGAGTCGACTCGGCGCTCAGAGCCCGAACTCCCTATCTTCTGTCTTTTGGCGTAGCGCTGCCTTGGAGTCGACTCGAGCTGTCTTGGAGTCGACTCGACTCTCAGAGACAACAATTTGGTCTTCTGTCTTTTTGGGGTCGCGTTGTCTCGGAGTCGACTCGCGCATTGCGGGAGTCGACTTGAATCTCAGTGTCCGAAAACTGCTCTCTGACTTTTGCCTTGAATACAACTGAGAGTCGACTCTCGCTTTCTTTGGAGTCGACCTGCCAACCATCGGAGTCGACTCGCGTTCCTCAGGAGTCGACTCGGCTCTCAGGGTCGAAACTTGCTCTCTGACTTTTTGTCTGTAACTCCCTGGAGTCGATTCAAACTACTCCGGAGTCGACTCGGTAAGCATCGAAGTCGACTCGCGCACTTCAGGAGTCGACTCGCTGACAGGTTTTAAATTTTGTCTTTCTGTTCATCTGTCTGTTCTCAGTCGGAGTCGACTCGTAATGTTCCGGAGTCGACTCGAGCCCGTGCCAGTGCTTCTGATACGCTTGGAGTCCACTCATAATATCTCGGAGTCGACTCGAGTCTCAGACTTTGGTTCAAACTGACTTCTTAACTTATCCAAAATATCTTGAACCAAATCTAGAAACACTTAGACAAGATTTTCACTGAAACACTCGATTGAATTTATTAGTAAACAAAAGATATACTCAAATGCTTTGAGCTCATCAAAATCAAATAGGGTTATAATCAATCACTCCACAATCTCCTCCTTTTTGATGATGACAAAATATTGAGTATATATAAAGTGAATTGCTCAATAAACAAGGAAATAAAATCTATAAATGAATTCAAGTGTCTGGTTTTTTAATTTATCCAAACTTGAAAGATGTGAAACAATAAATTTTGGAGTTAAAGCTCCCCCTTTCATTTGGAATTATATAAGCCTTCATATCATGCAATCAATTGTTTGGCTTATATATATTTAATGATTTTGCTTAAAAATTCAGATTCTCCCCCTCAACATATGCATTCAACTTTGTTTTGATTCTCTGATTTTTTTTTTAGTGCATTGAAATTTTTGAATTGAAATTTTTGGTTTTTTGAGGAAAAATCTGTCAATTTATTTTAAGAGTTTTTTTTTTATTTTCATTTTGATTCCTTTTCTATATCTATTAAATATTTCTCCCCCTTTTGTCATCATATCAAAAAGGAGGCAAGCAGAACACACAAGCAAGTAGAGATCAATGTGCACAATATTGAAGAAAAGCTGTCTACTCATTGTATTGATGTATATGTAAGTACATTTGTGAATACAATAAGTAAAGCAGTAAATACATGTCAAGATAAACAAAATAAACTAGGGCTTCCTCGAGGAGGATGCGGTTCCCTTGGGCAGTCTGGACTGTTGTTCCATGAGTAGGGTGACCGCAGTGGTGACGTGCTCTAACTGTCTGATAATGGCCGAGGTGGCCCTGCTGTGTGTCGTGGAGAGCTCAGTCACTGTCTCCTGGAGTGTGTCCAGCTTGGCGATGAGCACATTCGCCAAGCGCTCGGCCCCCTGACTAGTGGTGCCCATATTCTGTCGGATGCTATCTCGCAACTTTCGTGTGTTGCTTGTAATATTGCTCATGTTTGAGAATTGGGCTTGTACCAGGCTTCTGACATTGTAGATTTCTTCCCGCACATGGGCCGTCATCTCGGTCACGGCTGACAGGGAAGGAACCAATGCAGAAGAGGGTGCAGGGGAGGGAGCAGTCGCTGGACCTCGGAGCTCCCTCAGCAAGTCGTCCCGAAGATCCCTCACTATCTCCTGCCGCAACTCCCGGAGCTGCTCAGGAGAAATGCGAACCTCCATGGGCTGAGTAGGTGGAGCTGAGGAGGAGGGTCCAGCTGAAGTGGTGGGAGCTGAGGTGGAGGGAAAGGTAGGGAAGTCAGAATCAGGGTCAGGACTGGGGGAGTGTCTGGAAGTATGTGTGGAGGTAGATGATTTCCTAACCCAGGTTCCCTCTACCTTATGAAACCCCATCCTGTGTAGGGTTCCCGGACGCATGCGATCTGTCCATCGCAATGCGCGAGAGGGTTCCCCCTCAGGAATAGGAATCTCGGCCTCCCTAAAGATAAGTGTGTATAGCATGCCATAGGGGAGGGTGAGCCTAGGTCTATCTAGTGGCTCACATAGATATCTATAAATGAGTTTCGGAAAGTTGATTGGGGTGTCCTGGAGGATGTAGAACATAAGGGCTAGGTCTCTCTCAGAAACAAAATCGAAGCGGCCAGTCTTCGGAAAGAGGGTCCTAGAGATGATGCTAAGAAGGAGCCGCATCTCAACAGAAAGTGAGCTAGCGGACACCTCATCTAAGGGGGACTGGGGTGGATATCCTAGAATGGCCGTAAGGGCCTCAGTCCTATCCTCGGGGTGTGTGGGAGCTACCCCTACTTGTGGAAGGTGGAGGACTTGGGCTATGAAATCCTCGAAAATAAACAATGGGACACCGGCTACAGTTCCCTCTATTCCCCCATTGCCCCTATGGACAGTACCATAAAACTCTCTAACTAGGCCAGGGTATGTGGGGAGATCTAAGGAACAAAAATACTCTAAACCCTGGGCCCGCAATCTCTCTCCTATGGTAAAGCCCTCTCGGGAGAGATAGTCAA
Source organism: Phoenix dactylifera (assembly GCF_051530095.1). NCBI lineage: Eukaryota > Viridiplantae > Streptophyta > Magnoliopsida > Arecales > Arecaceae > Phoenix > Phoenix dactylifera. Next base: position 20,829,492 of record NC_143207.1, read on the forward strand.
AATTGACGTATCTCCCGGTGGAGACCGCCTTCCCGGCGCACGGCCTCAAGGGAACCTCCCTCGGCGGGGAACGAGCCGGAGGTTGTGGCCTCACGGGATCGTTCCGAGCCTTGGACCGTCGCTCGGTGCCGGTCGCGGGTTGGGGCCTCTTCCGGCTTGGGACAACGGCTTTACGAGGCATGGTCGACCTAGAATGGGGTAAAACGCTAATGGACGGAGGAAGGTCGACGGAAAAAGTCCTAAGGATGGTTGGAGACGATCTAGGAGACGGCTCTAGGATTTTTGAACAGTGGCGGCGGTGAATAGAAGTGTTGATTAAATGCTTGGATTAGGGTTAAAAACCTGGATCCCGACCTCGAGTCGACTCCACTGAGTTGCGAGTCGACTCGACCTCGAGTCGACTCCAAAATATGCGCGAGTCGACTCCCGTTATGCTTCCACTGGCCTTGAGTCAACTCCCGTCAATGTGCGAGTCGACTCCCCTTATGCTTCATCTTCCTCGAGTCGACTCCCGTCTGTGTGCGAGTCGACTCCTCCTTATGAGCCGACTCTGAAACTTACTCGAGTCGACTCGAACTCTGGCACGCACCTAAAAATCATGCTATTTTCGTACCAAACCAGAGACACTCACTAAGTTATGATCTAATTTGATGATCATAGTTGAGAAACTCTATTTTTAACACAATCTAAACATCAAAATCAATGAACTAGAGGAGAACACCACTAGGATGGATCAATCACTCCTAGTCCCCTCCTAAGCACACTAAATCTCTCTTCACTTAAGGGTTTCGTAAAAATATCAGCTAATTGATCATCAGTGCAAACAAATTGAAGTGTCACATCACCATTCAGTACATGATCTCTTATGAAGTGATGTCTTATCTCAATATGTTTAGTTCTTGAATGCTGAATTGGATTTTTAGTTAGATTAATGGTACTTGTATTATCATAATTAATGGGAATTTTATCTTGTTTAATGCCATAATCTTCAAGTTGTTGTTTAATCCACATGATTTGAGCACAACAACTCCTGGCTGCAACATATTCAGCTTCAGCAGTAGATAATGCAACCGAGTTTTGTTTCTTGCTAAACCAAGAGATTAAATTTTCTCCTAAGAGTTGACATGACCCGCTGGTGCTTTTTCTGTCAAGTTTACAACCAGCAAAGTCTGAATCTGTGTATCCTATTAAGTTCAGACTAGAATCTTTAGAATACCATAAACCTATATTCTTTGTTCCTATTAGGTATTTAAAGATTCTCTTGACTGCAATTAGATGAGATTCCTTAGGATTAGACTGATATCTAGCACACATGCATACACTAAACATGATATCAGGTCTACTTGCAGTGAGATACAATAAAGATCCTATCATACCTCTATATAACTTTTGATCTACAGATTTACCTGATTCATCTTGGTCTAATTTGCATGATGAGCTCATGGGTGTGCTGATTGGCTTGTTTCCTTCCATATCAAACTTCTTAAGCATCTCCTTGATGTATTTAGCTTGATTGATGATGATCCCCTCTTTCGATTGTTTGATTTGAAGCCCGAGGAAATAGTTCAGCTCTCCCATTATGCTCATCTCAAACTCACTCTGCATTAAGTCAGCAAATTCTTCGCAGTGGCGATTGTTAGTGGCACTGAAAATAATATCATCAACATAAATCTGCACTACTAACATATCTTTGTTTTTCTTCTTAAGAAACAGTGTTGTATCTACATTTCCCCTAGAGAACTCATGATCTAGTAGGAATTTGCTAAGTCTTTCATACCATGCTCTAGGTGCTTGTTTCAAACCATAAAGTGCTTTGTTCAATTTATATACATGATTAGGGTATTGATGATTTTCAAAACCAGGAGGTTGCTCTACATATACCTCCTCATTAATATACCCATTTAAAAATGCACTTTTTACATCCATTTGAAATAATTTGAAGTCCTTAGAGCATGCAAATGCTAATAATAATCTAATTGCCTCGAGTCTAGCTACAGGAGCAAAGGTTTCATCAAAATCTATACCTTCTTCTTGATTATACCCCTTTGCTACTAGTCTAGCCTTATTCCTTATTACAATTCCATTTTCATCAAGTTTGTTTTTATATATCCATTTGGTACCTATGATTGAATATTCAGGAGGTCTTTCAATTAGATTCCATACCTTGTTTCTAGTAAACTGGTTTAATTCTTCTTGCATTGCATTTATCCAATTTACATCTTTTTCAGCTTCTTCTATGTGTTTGGGCTCAAAATGTGAAACGAAAGCTAGATGATTGTTTAAGTTCCTAAGAGATGCTCTAGTCCTAACAGGTTGAGATGGATCATCTAGAATTAATTCCTTAGGATGCCCGTGAGCAAACCTCCAAGCCTTAGTTAGCCCATGATCCATAATAGCCTCTTGGCTTGATGATGCATTTCCAATTAATTTTTGATTATCATCTTGTAATGTCATCTCATCTATCTTTTTTTCAAGAATTTCAGCATCATTATCAAGATTAACTCTCTTACTAGAAGAGATATCACTAGAATCATCAAAAACGACATGTATGGATTCTTCTATAACTAGGGTTCTTTTATTAAAGACTCTATAGGCTTTACTAGTTGTAGAGTACCCCAAGAATATACCCTCATCCGATTTAGAGTCAAATTTTCCTAGATTATCTTTCCCATTATTATGAACAAAACACCTACATCCAAAGATATGAAAATAGTTCACTTTTGGTTTTCTGTTTTTCCAAAGTTCATAAGGTGTTTTCTTTATAATGGGTCTTAATAAAACTCTATTTAATATATGACATGAGGTATTTATGGCTTCTCCCCAAAAGTACTCAGGGAGATTACTTTCACATAACATGGTTCTAGCCATTTTCTCTAGAGTTCTATTTTTTCTTTCCACAACTCCATTTTGTTGTGGTGTCCTAGGTGCAGAAAAATTATGAGTTATCCCCTTTTTACTACAAAACTCATCAAATAAATGATTTTCAAATTCGGTTCCATGGTCACTTCTAATAGCTATTACTTCTTTATGAAATTTCTTGAAAATTAAAAATGCTTGATCCTTATGACCTAAGAACATGACCCAAGTGTATCTAGAATAATCATCTACGATAACTAGACTATATTTATTTCCACCTAGACTTGTGGTTCTAGTTGGTCCGAATAGGTCCATGTGTAGTAGTTCTAGAGGTCTAGAGGTAGAGACACAATTTATAGATTTAAAGGAGTTCCTTGATTGTTTGCCAAATTGACATGCTTCACATATTTTATTCTTTTCAAACTTTAGTTTTGGCAAACCTATCACGGAATCTCTTTTAACTAGTTTTGATATGGTGTCCATGCTTGCATGACCTAACTTACGGTGCCATAACCAATGTTGCCCAGAGATGGTCACCCAAGAGGGGGGTGAATCGGGTGTTTTAAAATTTTTTGTCTAATTAAAAATAAAACACACAAATGTATGAACTAGAGTAAAGATAGAGGTATGAGAACAGTCAATCGCAAACACAAGGTTTTATAGTGGTTCGGAGCTTCCACTGCTCCTACATCCACTCCCCAAAGCACCTTTGGGAATTTGCACTATAATCTAAGATTACAGTCTGGTAGTTTTGCGAGTGCACTACCCAACTCGTTGTTTTATTTCGGGCTAACAACGAACCCTACAATCCCCCATTTTCACCTAGGCTTGGGATGCCTTTCCCTTGTTCCAAGTCCCTTGACTGGAACAAGCACAATAATGAAAAGTTTTACAAGGATTTAAAAGCTCTTAATGAAGCGAATATAGAAATGAGAAATATTAAAACCCGGAAGAACCCTTTTGGCCGTTGGAAGCTTGGGGAATGATGGTTCTTCCGATGTGGATCGCGTTGGCTTGAATGTGAGCTTTGAATGCCAAGTGGGAGTGAGTGGTTGAGCACGAAATCAGTTGGGAAAACTTGAATGCACTTGATTTCTCCTCTTGAAAGCTCTAACTCCCTTGAACCTCTTTTTCTTTCTTCTCTCTTGAATGATCTTGTGTTGGGTTGGTGAGAAGATATAGGAAGGCACTCAAGAGCTCCCTTTTATAGACCAAAAAGCAAATATAGCCGTTAGACACAAAGATATGGAAGTTTGAAATTCAAACAAACCTGAAAAAGTGTGTCAGTCGCGTCCCAGGCGCTCCGGAGACGTCTCCGCTTCAACGCGAGACGTCTCGGCTGTATAAACTTTCTTTTGACGTTGTTTGGGGTCGACTCTGCGCTTTACGGGGACGACTCCGTAGAAGGACTCTTTGACTTCTTGTTTTTCTGTTTTTCTGAGAGAGTCGGCTCGGCACTTTACGGGGACGTCTCGGGATGTTTACGCTTTTTGCATGGGGACGACTCCGCTGCCTCGGGGACGACTCCGCTGTTTTATCTCTGAAAAATATGTCCTCTGGAATTCTCTGAGAGAGTCGACTCCGCTCTTTCAGGGGATGTCTCGGCAGTTCTGTCAACGAAAAACACGCCCTCTGGAATACCCTGAGAGAGTCGACTCCGCATTCTCTGGGGACGACTCGGGAAGTCTGCTTTTTACTTGCGGGGACGACTCCGCTTCCTGTGGAGACGACTCGCGCGCATCCCTTGAAATCGGCCTTTCTGCCGCCTCTGAGAGAGTCGACTCCGCAGTGTCGGGAGTCGACTCCGACCCTGCGAGACGCCTCGCCAGGTGCCGGGGACGTCTCCAGACGTGCCAATTCTTCCTGTTTGTGCCAGAGACGTCTCTGAGACGACCCGGAGACGTCTCGGCTGTCCCTGATCTGTTTTCTTCAACTCAAAAATTCTTCAATAAATTCTTGAAAAATATGGGAACTTGCCTAGACATTTCTTAACAATATTCTTAGTTAAATCCTCAAGTAAATTGTTAAGATAAATGGAATTAAACTCTAGTATTTTGTATTCATCAAAATCCATTAGGGGGTCAACAATCTCTCCCTTTTTAATGATGACAAAATACTGAGTATATGCAAAATTCGAAATTTAAATATATACACAGTATTTGATCAGATGTACAAGTATTGTGTTTTGGTTAGAGCTAGATACAGTGTGCATAATTCAAAATAGTCAATTTTCAGTTTTTCCCTTATGCATAAGTATTGGTCTTAGTAGCTTTTGAGCAATTTTGGTATATCAACTGAATTTGAATCAAGTTAAAATGTAAATTAATGAAGTATTGATGCTAAAGACAATTGAAGGCTAAGTACTTTTTAACTCCCCCTTTCTTTTCCAGAAGGGCAATTATCTTACAGCCAATATTCTTCAATTTTGTCTTTTTTAATTCAACTTTTAAGTATGAGTGTAAATTTTGCATTCCATATTTAGGTTCTACTCCATATACTTCATATACTCCATATATAGGTTCTATATATCTACTCCCCCTTTTTGTCATCAACAATGAAGGGGACAAATTATTCTTAGGTACTTAAAACACAATTTCTAGTGGAATTCAGCATGTTACCATGATTCACTTAAGGATATTCAGGTTATGCTCTCGCTGTCCAAGTTAGGTCTATTAATGAATGCAGCATTCATTTCACTCCCCCTTTGTTTTGGAATTCATTTCAGACTTTTTTTTTGTTTAAAATAGTTATTACAAGATATGCTCCCCCTGTTTTATATGCATTGATAAGTTGTGTCAAGTTTGAACACTTAAGGTATGTTATGAGATTTTTATGGCACATCACAGAATCACATACACAAAGTTTCAAAGGAATTGTATGACATTCATATATCATTGCAATCATTTGAAGTCATTACAAAGTTAAGAGAGGAAATCATTACAAGTATTGATTCCTAATACAAAAGAAGTTTCAAAATGAGCCTAGGGTTTTACAAAACAGATGAACCCTAGATTTTTTACAAAATGTCCCTCATCGGCGACGTTGTTCAATAGCCCTAGCAGCTGCCTCTATAAATGCATTTATTGAGTCCAGTAGAGTTTTGAACTGATCTCCTTGAGATTGATGGAAGGCTGCTACTAGTGCTTCAAACTCGAGACTTGCCCTTTCAATTTTTCCTTTAAGTTGGGCAGCCACGGTGCCCAAATTGCCTCCAGGGCTCGTCAACTCTTGAAGACCATCTGATATGATTTTCAATTTCTCCTGTAGCTCAATTGATCGTATAGTTTGGAGGGTACCCACATGAACCAACTCTGATGCTGTAGCTTCTACCTGAGTTTTGATCTCCTTCAATTCTTGTAGAAGCCCTTCATGTGAGGTACGAAGAGGAGCCAACTCAGCAGTGATCAACGATCTCATCTCCTCTCTCATCTGCTGGCATATCACAGATGCTAGAGTGTGCATCTGTTCATCTGACAGGGAGAAGGATCCACTGACTGGAGAAGGAGGAGGCATGGATGTGGAAGGTCCAGCTGAGCTGGAGGGTACATCAGGAAAGCCCATATGGCTATGTGGAGGAGAGTGGTGGTCTGGCTCCTGATGTGGGATCTCAGGCTCTAGGATTTGAGATTTTCTTTTTGGTACCTTAACCCATGATCCATCTACCTTGTGAAACTCCATTCTATGCATTGTACTTTCATTGCAGTAGTCGGTGTTTCTTAAGGGTTTTGCAGGCTCATTTTCAGGAATGGGAACTTTGAAGTGTTTGAATAGTAAAGTGAAAATCATCCCATATGGTATGCTAAACCTAGAATACCTATGACATATAGAGATGTAGTTTAACATAAGTCTAGGGAGGTTTAGGGGGATCCCTAGTAAGATGTGGTGCATGATAACTAAATCTCGCTCCGAAACGAAATCGAAGCGGCCGGTTTTTGGGAATAGGACCCGGTTAACAATGCTCAAGAGTAATCTCATCTCGGCATTGAGGTCTTGGGAGTTAACCACATCAAGAGGGCCGCAGTCCTCTCGTCCTAAAAGTAAGTTTAGGGCAATTTTTCTTTGAGGGTGTGAGGTCGGAGCCTCACCATATTTAGGAATTTGTAATACACTAGATAGAACATCCTCATTAATCTCTATCAATGTCCCTCGGACATATCCAGTGTACCCCGAGTCCCCTAAGGCCATGTTGCTAAACATTTCCCTAACTAGGCCGGGATAGGTTGATGTATTTAGGGTACAAAGGTATTCCCAACCTCGGGCTCGGAGTCTCTCTCCAATAGAGAACCCCTCATTTGCTAGAAACTGAAAGTCGATGTACCTACCAGTGGTTACTGTACGATTTGCACAGGAAAGGGTCGTGGTTGGCGGAGCAACCGGAGGAGATGGCGCGGAAGGCTCTTCCCTCCGTTCCTCGCCGTCGGTCGCTACCCTAGGACGCCTCCCACCCGTTCTCCTAGCTCTCTTAGGTGCCATGAATCGAAAACCCTAGGGAAATGGGGAGATTTTGGTTCGGTTTGAGGTGGAGAGCAAACGGAGGCTAGGGTTTTTTGTTTTTGTCGGGGACGAAAGAAGATAGCTCGGGTCGGCTCGAGCTGTTTCACCTATTTTAAAAACCCTCGTTCGGTCCCCGAGACGTCTCCACGACTAGCGCGAGACGTCTCGCCGGGGGGACGTCTCTGTGATTTGCCAGAGACGTCTCCGGCACTGAAAATTTTCTGAATGATTTCTATCTTTTCCCAATTTATTTTATTTAACCACACTAATCAACATGATTTCTTTTGGTGAATATAGAGTGAGTTTGTTTGTGATCCTCCCCTTTAATAATACACCCTATAAAAGTTTGATAATGATTTTTGAATTATTAATATTGAAATGAGGAATGTTTGACCAAATTTCGAATACCTATGAAATAGGCTCTGAAAATATCTCCATGAAGATTTGTGATCCTCCCTTGGACTCTTCATGGAGATATTTTCAGAGCCTATTTCATAGGTATTCGAAATTTGGTCAAACATTCCTCATTTCAATATTAATAATTCAAAAATCATTATCAAACTTTTATAGGGTGTATTATTAAAGGGGAGGATCACAAACAAACTCACTCTATATTCACCAAAAGAAATCACATTTTTTGCTCGGTGATCCGGGCCACCGGTTCAGCTTCGACTCACTTGGTGAAGTAGTCGATCGAAACGACCAGAAATTTTCTCTGTCCAGTTGCTAGGAGAAATGGCCCCAGGATGTCGATACCCCACTGGACGAATGGCCAAGGGGCGCTGATCGAGGTCAGCAGGGCCGAAGGTCGGCGCTGGACATTGGTGTTTCGCTGGCATCGGTTGTACCTTCGGACAAAGTCCGTTGCATCTTTTTGGAGTGTGGGCCAAAAGTATCCTTGGCGCAAGATTTTATGAGCCAGTGCTCGACCTCCTAGATGGTTTCCGCATATCCCTTCATGAACCTCTCGCATAGCATAGTCCGCTTCTGACGGGCGGAGGCATCTGAGGAGGGGAGAGGTGAAGGATTTTCAGTAGAGCTTGCCTTCATACAATATGAATTGGGAGGCTAGACGCCTGATTCGGCGAGCTTCCAGTTCATCATTGGGGAGGACTTCACTTTGTAGATAGTTGACGAGCTCGTCCATCCAACTCGGCTCGGTGTTTATGAACAAGGCCAGCTCAGGCTCTTCCGTGCTGGGTGTTTGGAGATATTCAAGTACCGTCGTCTTGGGGAGCTCGCTCATGCGAGAGGTCGCCAACTTCGACAGTTGATCGGCCCTCAGGTTTTCTGTTATGGGGATATGGTGAATGTTGAAGGAGCTTAGGGCGGATGTGAGGTCTCGCACCTTTTGGAGATATCTCTGCATTGACTGCTCCTTTGCTTCAAAATCTTCCAGAACCTGGCTCACGACCAATTGTGAGTCACTGAAGACCTTCAGGTCTTCTGCTTTCAGCTCCTTTGCTAACTTGAGCCCGGCGATAAGCGCCTCGTATTCTGCTTCATTGCTCGAGGCTAGGAACTCGAGGCGCAGGGCCTGCTCAGCCACTACTCCATCCGGGCTGGTAAGGATGAGACCTGCTCTGCTACCCCCCGAGGTCGAAGAGCCATCGACATATAGGACCCATGGCTGCCCTGGGGTTTCTTTTGTTGGCATGAGTGGGTGCTCAGGGTCATCCGGCAAAGTGCACTCCACGATGAAATCGGCGAGTGCCTGATTTGATGTTTGGGTTGGTTTCTCGGCAGTTTGCTCACCGTGGCTTGGTGCTTCAGCTTTAGCCGGTTGCTTTACTTTGTGGGTGGCCATATAGCACCGCTTAGCTATCAGCTGGTCCCCACGAACTTCGTGTACTCCTTGGTCAGTGGGGAACCGTACGAGTAAGTGGTAAGTCGAGACCACGGCTCGGAGAGCATTCAGCCCTGGTCGTCCGAGAATGGCGTTGTAGGCCGAAGGTAGGCAGACCACAAGGAAGTCCGTCCTCACAGTACTTTCTCGGAGAGCGAGGCCAACCATGACAAGAAGGCCAACCTCACCCTCAATTGGGATGGAGTCTCTGGTGAATCCGATCAGTGGAGCGTTCATTCTCTGAAGCTGGTTCTCTATCATCCCCATTTTTTGATAGGCGTCATAGTACAAGACGTTTGCCGAGCTTCCATTATCTACTAAGACGCGTTTTACATCAAATTTATTTACAATCATAGAGATGACCACAGCATCATTATGAGTAGTTTCAACTCCTTTCAAGTCCTCATCCGAGAATGAGATGGCTTTAGAAGTGCGCAGGCGCTTCGGGGGATCCCTTTCCTCGACTGGCCCTCCGACCGAGGTTCCTCTGATGGTGTTGATGGTGTCTGCGATGGGTCTGTTGGCATTTGGATCTTCAGGCTGCTCGGCATTTTTTGCTGGCCTCCTTTCTTTGCGTCGGTTTCGTACGAATTGGTTCAGTACTCCGCAATGGATGAGTGCCTCGATCTCGTCTCGGAGCTGGAAGCAATCCTCCGTATTATGGCTGTGGTCTCGGTGGAAGCGGCAATACTTCCTAGGATTGCGGTAAGCTCCGGGATCTCTTATCGGGGGCGGAGGCTGGAAATAATCTCGGCCTTCGATCTCCATTAGGATCTCTGTCTGGGGAGCATTGAGGAGAGTGTAATTCTCATACCTCCCTGGCGGTACTCGTGGCCGTGCTGAAGATCTTGGTCTAGGCGGGGACCTTGGTCTGCATTGTCCTGTTGCCGAGGTGGACTCCTTAGCCGCGGCAAGTTTTTGATTCGACGGAGAGACAGGCTTTGCTGGCGGCCGTGCTCCTCGCAGTATTTCTTCTGCTTCTTTGAAGCCTGCTCGGTTGCACCCCGCCTGGAGGCGATGGCCTCCTCGGCCTTTGCATACTTCCGAGCTCGGACCAGCATTTCGGTGAAGTCAGCGGAAAAACTTTTCTCGATGGAGAAGAAAAATCTATAGGAGCGAGCCCCAGTCTTTAGCGCCGACATGGCTATCGACTGGTCGAGCTCGCGAACCTCCCAGGTTGCAGCGATGAAGCGGTCGAGGTACTCCCTGAGAGATTCCTCCTTCCGCTGCTTGACATTCAGGAGGGAGTCCGACGTTCGTCGCTAGCACCGGCTGGCAGCAAAGTTGGTGGCGAACTGCCTTCCGAGCTGCTCAAACGAGGAGACCGTGCTCGGCTTTAGCCCGGAGAACCAAAGCAGAGCCGTTCTCCTAAGAGTTGTTGGGAAGGCCTTGCAGAGCACAGCCTCCGAAGACCCTTGCAGTGCCATAAGGGCTCTGTAGCTCTCCAAATGATCGAGGGGGTCAGTAGTCCCATTGTAGGGCTCCACTTGGGGCATTTTGAATCTGGGTGGAACCAGCTCATCCTCGATTTGGTGGGAGAAGGGAGACTTGGTGGTAAACTCGAAGTCGCCCTCGCGCCTTGCTTTTCTGCTGTGGAGTGCCTCAATTTGGCGCTCAAGGTTCTCGACCTTCCTGTCGAGTTTCCCAACCTGGGAAATTGCCACGGTAGTCTACTCTGGCTCACGGCGGTCCGGGGCCGACTCGGCCTCCGAAAACTGTAGTCTCCTGTCTATGCTCCTCCCCGGCAATTCTCTCCGGGAAGACACTCGTTCTTCATTATTAGCCCTGGAGGAGCCATGAAAATTTTGGCCCTGGGGGATCGGGCCATTCGAAGAAAGCACCAGCTAGACCTGGGCCTGTGGGGATAGCGTAGGTGGGGCTTCCTCACGCCGCAGGCCTTGGACAGCGGCGGCCAAAGCTTGGACTTGCTGCACCAGGATGTTGAACTGTTCCGGCTGGACCTGGAGAAATGGATCAGCCGGAGATGGCGAGTTCCGGACAGAGTGTTCGGAGCTTTGTGGGAGACGCCAGGAAGCATTGGAGGCTCCTTTACTTTTCAACTTCATGGCCACGACTCGGGCCCTTCCTCTAGCGCCAACTGTTGATGGAAACTGGACCCGGGGGCGACCAGTCTGCTGGGAAGGAGGAGCTCCGGCGAGAACTGGCGGGCAGCGATCCGTCAACGGGCGGCGTCCTCCGCAAGAGGCCTGCAAAAAGCCGGTGGCCGGGGTTCCTGGCGCCGGCCCTCCGATGCTTAAGTCAGAGGGGGGCTAATGTGTAGAAGGGGGGAGGAGATATGTTTTTTGGGTTTTAGAGTCCAACCCCCTCTAAGGTGGAGGGGTTCCCCTTTTATAAAGGGGTATTGTATTACCTGCAAAGTGACAGGGCAAATGGTTCTTTTTTGGTCATGATTGAACACGATCGTATGCATTAATATAGTGTCGTGGGAGATCAAACTGGAGTCAGTGAGTCGTCATGGCCTGATCAGACGTGGCGGAGTAGTTCAACTGCCTGCCGTGGAGGGCTGAGATCCGTAGATAACAAGCATATTGATTGTTGAGTGAACCGGAGATCAGCAGAGGCCATACGCTTTAATGGTTGAGTGAACCGGAGATCAGCAGAGGCCATACGCTTTAATTGTTGAGTGAACCGGAGATCAGAATAGGCCATGCGCATTAATTGTTGAGTGAGCCGGAGAACAGAACAGGCCATGCGCATTAATTGTTGATGGCAAAGCAGGGTATGGTCTCCGGTTGAGCTACGGAAGGGCGTGACGTTAGTAGGTAAGCGGTGAGGTTGGGCCTTTGAAGCTAGGCTCCCGAAGGAGACTAGACCGAGGTCGCATACTATGACGGGGCATCTCGGAGTCCAGCATTTGGTCGAGCGCCGAGCTGAGCTAGGCGCCTTCTGGTCGGGCGCCTGCAGGTCGGGCGCCTTCTGGTCGGGCGCCTGCAGGTCGGGCGCCTTCTGGTCAGACGCCTGCAGGTCGGGCGCCTTCTGGTTGGGCGCCTTCTGGTCGGGCACCTACAGGTCGGGCGTCTGCAGGTCGGGCGCCTTCTGATCGGGCGCCTGCAGGTCGGGCGCCTTCTGGTCGGACGCCTGTAAGTCGGGCGCCTTTTAGTCGGGCGCCTTCTGGTCGGGCGCCCTCTGGTCGTTCTGGGATAACTTAGTTTTTTTCCTAACAGGCATCAAGACTCTCCTACGGACCAATGCTCGGGTTCATCATCGCAAGCCCGCTGACCTTTGACAATAGGTAGCCCTTTTCGATGTACCTGACTAAATTCACTCTCTTTTTTTTAATAAATATGAGATAATAGTAAATTAGATAGGTATGATTCATCAGGACTCAAGGTTGCTACCAGACTTAACAACATAATGTTGAATCTAACCCTTAGAAGTGCAGGTCATGTGTGTTGTGAAATTTCAAAGTAAAAATTATCTTATAACTCGCTAAAAGAACTTTTAATAAAAAGAACTCAAATTGTCTTACTTCCGACTAATCATTGGGCTTGTTAGATTTTATATACTTTGTGCATTTATCATTTCAGCACTAATGCATAGAAATTATATATATTTTTTAATTTAATTCTTTTTTTAAAATCAAAAAAATTTGAAAAAACTTATTCACAAATCAAAAATTCGAAAAATTTCTTCAAAAATTCCAATCCTATACCCCCCCAACCTAGATCAGACATTGTCCTCAATATTTTTTTATTATTTTTTTAAAATAAAATATATTATATTATTATTATTTTTTATTATTTTATTTTATTTTATTTTGAAAGAAAATATGATGCATATGGAGGATAGAAGCATTTTAGCGTAGTTGCATCAGTAATATGAGGACTCCTGTTAAGAAAATAAAAAAAATACGATAAGAAAATGTACAAAAATGACCTATGAGAATTAAGTTGCCTCCCAACAAGCGCTAAGTTTAACGTCTTCAGCTAGACGCAGCGCATCCTTAATTATCCTGATAAATAGAATCCATCAAATCAAGGAATTCGATCAACTGTCCATCTGCAACACACTCTATATAAGGTTTCAATCTTTGACCATCGACGTTCAGGATCAACCATCATCGATGTTTTGAATTTCTACCGCACCATGAGGAAAAACCTTCCTAACTAAAAAGGGACCATCCCACCTAGAGCGAAGTTTACCAAAAAAGAGGTGCAATTTAGAATTGAATAGCCAAACCTTTTGATTAGGCTCGAAAGACTTACGGTTAATGGATTTGTCATGAAAAGCCTTAGTCCTTGCCTTGTATATTTTGGCATTTTCATATGCCTCATTGCGTAACTTTTCAAGCTCGTTGAGTTGAAGTTTTCGGTTAGAACCAGCAGCTGCCATATCAAAGTTAAACTTTTTAATGACCCAAAAAGCTCTATGCTCAAGTTCTACCGGTAAGTGGCAAGCTTTACCAAAAATCAGTTGGTAAGGAGACATGCCAATAGGGGTCTTATCGGCAGCACAGTAAGCCCAGAGAGAATCGTTTAACCTCTGAGACCAATCTTTCCTATCGGGGCGTATTATTTTTTTAAGATGTGTTTTATTTTCCTATTGGAAACTTCAACTTGCCCGCTTATTTGGGGATGGTACGGGGTGGCAACTTTGTGGGTGATTGAATATTTGCGAACCAAAGCTTTAAAAGATTGGTTGCAGAAATGTGATCCCCCATCACTAATGATAGCTCGGGGTGTGCCAAAGCGACTAAATATATTTATTTGTAAGAACTTAACCACAACCTTATGATCGTTAGTCTTAGTGGCAACTGCTTCTACCCACTTCGAAACATAGTCAACCCCGACAAGAATGTACTCAAAACCAAAAGAACGCGAGAAAGGACCTATGAAATCAATACCCCAGACATCAAAAAATTCTATAATTAAAATGAGGTTAAGTGGCATCATATCTCTACGGGTGATTGTACCCATTCGCTGGCATCGCTCACAAGTCTGACAAAAATTGTGGGCATCTTTGAACAAGGAGGGCCAATAAAATCCGCTTTGTAAGACTTTAGCTGCAGTTTTCCTACCCCCAAAATGCCCCCCGCAGGCTTGGGCATGACAAAAATTAAGAATACTCTGAAATTCACAGTCAGGCACACATCGACGGATTACCGATTAGGACAGTACTTAAACATATCTGGATCGTCCCAAAAGTAGAACTTAACTTGCGAAAAGAATCGATCCTTGTCCTGCTTGGGCCAATGATCGAGAAGTTGTCCTACGGCAAGATAGTTCACTATGTTGGCAAACCAAGGTGTTTTCACTTGATGTATCTCAAACAATTGTTCATCTGGAAAGGAGTCATGAAGTGGTGAAGTGTTATGAGAAGGCTTAAGAAGAATTCTAGACAAATGGTCCGCTACAACATTTGTGGTACCTTTCTTATCACGAATTTCTAGATTAAACTCCTGTAACAATAGGATCCATCGAATTAGGCGAGGCTTGGTGTCCTTCTTTGAAAGGAGGTATCGGAGAGCAGAATGATTAGTGAATACAATAACCTTGGACCCTAAGAGATAGGACTGAAACTTGTTCAGAACAAATACTACAGCTAGTAATTCTTTCTCAGTAGTGGTGTAATTCAATTGTGCATCTGAGAGTGTCTTACTAGCATAGTAGATGACATGAGGTAACTTATTTAGTCATTGCCCTAAAACTGCCCCAATAGCATAGTCAGAAGCGTCACACATGAGTTCAAATGGGAGTGACCAATTGGGAGGTTGTATAACAGGTGCTGTAGACAACTGAGATCGGAGCTTTTCAAAGGCCTCCTCACATGCTTTATCAAAGACAAAGGGTGTATCCTTGGCAAGGAGATTGCACAAGGGCCTAGAGATTTTGCTGAAATCTTTAATGAAGCGACGGTAAAAACCAGCATGGCCTAGAAAAGAACGGATTTGTTTTACCGATTTGGATGGAAGAAGATTAGAAATAAGATCAACTTTAGCTTTATCTACCTCAATACCCCTTTTGGACATAATGTGCCCCAAGACTATACCCTCTTGAACAATGAAATGGCTCTTTTTCCAACTTAGCACTAGATTGGTCTCCTTACATTTTCTTAGAACCAGGGCTAAATTATTGAGACAATCATCGAATGAGGGGCCAAAAACTGAAAAATCATCCATGAATACTTCCAGAAATTTTTCTACCATGTCAGAGAAAATAGCTATCATACATTCTCCTATACGCAAATATCCCAAATGGACATGTGAAGGTGGTTTTCTCTTGATCATCGGGGTATTCGACTACTTGGTTATATCCAGAATAACCATCTAAGAAACAGTAGAAATCCTGACTGACTAGCCTTTCTAATATTTGGTCAATAAAAGGCAAAGAAAAATGGTGTTGGACATACTCGGCCGCTGTGCGGGCTATACCCGCGGGGTCCCTGAGCAGCACAGGGAGGGTCACTGTCAGCATGTCCTGCCGCCTGCCAACGGCGATGGCCTGGTTAGTAGGTGGGTGATACCGAGGGTCCTTGAACCCATGGCGAGGCCAGGTCGGAGTCCGGGGTTGGGCGAGGCCTTGGTCGGAGTCGACTCGTGGCACTGCCTTTGGTGAGGTTTAAGGAAATAGAGTTGCGCCTTCACTAATACCGGTCGGTTTTGGTGTAATGGTAGCGCTTGATCCTGACAATTGGTATCAGAGCCAGAGGTCTCGAGTTCGAAACCCAGGCATCGCATTGGGGGGGGAATGTTGGACATACTCGGCCGCTGTGCTGGCCATACCCGTGGGGTCCCTGAGCAGCACAGGGAGGGTCACTATCAGCATGTCCTGCCGCCTGCCAACGGCGATGGCCTGGTTAGTAGGTGGGTCATACTGAGGGTCCCTGAACCCATGGCGAGGCCAGGTCGGAGTCCGGGGTTGGGCGAGGCCTTGGTCGGAGTCGACTCGTGGCGCTGCCTTTGGTAGGGTTTAAGGAAATAGAGTTGCGCTTTCACTAATACCGGTCGGTTTTGGTGTAATGGTAGCGCTTGATCCTGACAATTGGTATCAATTGAGGATGATAGTGGTATTTTGATGATTAATACAATAATCAAGAGTATGTTACAAGTTAATTCGATACATCATTTATAAGTCTGTTACTCTCAGAACAATTCGTATAATAAGATAAAGATGCATTTCATTATTTATATGGATGAATCTAATCTTGAGTTGCAGCAAAGTGTGGATTGAGTTGACCCCAAGGTTGATTGGGTCGACCCCGGCACATCAAGAAAGCATCTGGCACACTTCTGCAAAAATGGCACGGATGAACAGTAGTTGGGTCGACCCAAGAAAAGGTTGAGTCGACCCAAGTAAAAGTTGGGTCGACCCCAGTAAAAGTTGAGTCGACCCAAGCACGGGCAGAAGCATAACGGCTAGTTCTGCAGAAGTACTTTTTGACCTTCCAATAGTGAGTAACGGCTAGTTTTTGAATTCTAACCATTGGGGCTTGTCCAATGGATGAAGAAAACTATTTAAAGTGGCATTATTCATCAGAGAAAACATCCTTTTGCAAAATATCAAAGAGTACACAAGAAAGACAAGTGCCCTAATCTTCTTCATCCAAGTGCTTCATTCAAGAGTCAAAAGAAAGTGGTTGAGCAGATTCCAAGAGTCATTAAGAGCTCCATCCATCCTTGAAGAGTGAAGCATCCTTGACAAAGAAGAGAGAAGTCTCATCAAGCGATAACTATTCTCTAAACTCTTCTTTGTAGATTATAATTGTTATATTTGCTCATCTAGGAGCTTAAATCTTCTTACTTCTTTTATTAATCACCTTGTAAAGGTTTGTTGATAAGCCCGCAAAACCAACGGTGTAGGTTTATTGGTGAACCCGTAAAACCAATTGTAAAGGTTCGTTGGTGAGCCCGAAAAACCAACATAGGTTCGTTGGTGAGCCCGGAAAACCAACATAGGTTCGTTGGTGATTCCGAAAAACCAAAGTGTAAAGATTTTTGGATTGTGAGCCCGGAAAACAATCCAACTGTAATCCGCGGAATTATAGTGAATTTCCAAGGGGTCGCTTGAGGAGTGGACGTAGGTGCTTAGGAGAGCACCGAACCACTATACTTCTTGTGTGTTTGTATTGTGCTTTGTTAAATTTCACTAACTCATCAATTGACATAAGTAAGATAGTAAAAATCAAGAGAAACCAATTCACCCCCCCTCTTGGCTTGTCACCTTGGGCAACAAGTGGTATCAGAGCAAGGTGCTCCAATAGTATTTGTTGATCTCATAATCAAGAGTTAAAGATCATGACAACCCAAGTGGGATGTTCTATGAGTGAGGGGCAATCCACAAATAAACCTCCTCTATTTAATGGCACAAATTACACATACTGAAAAGCTAGGATGAGGATATTCATTCAAGCTCTAGACTATGAATTGTGGTATATTATAACTAGAGGACCTCACACACCCACAATTAGTATAGAGGGAACTATCATACCCAAACCAGAAATGGATTGGAATGAAAGTGATAGAAGATTAGCACAATTAAATGCTAAAGCGATTAATGTACTTTACTGTTCATTAGATGTAAGTGAATTCAATAGAATATCTACATGCATCTCTGTAAAAGAAATTTGGGACAAACTTGAGGTCACACATGAAGGAACTAATCAAGTTAAGGAGTCAAAAATAAATATATTAGTACATAAGTATGAATTATTTAAAATGGAATACACTGAGTCCATAACTGATATGTTTACTTGTTTTACTGAAATTATAAATGGGCTAAAGAGTTTAGGAAAGTTTTATACTAACTCTGAATTGGTGCGAAAAATTCTCAGGTCTCTACCAAGAGTTTGGGAGGCCAAGGTAACCGCAATTCAGGAAGCAAAGGACCTCAATACACTGCAATTAGAGGAACTTCTAGGATCACTCATGACCCATGAGTTGACCATGAGGCAAAATTCAGAAGATGAGGTCAAGAGAAGAAAGACCATTGCCCTAAAGTCTACCACTCCGAAACAAGAAACTGAGTTGGAAGAATCTATTGATGATGATGATGAATTTGATGAAGAAGGGATGGCTGTGCTTGGAAGAAAATTCAGAAAATTTATGAGAGGTAAGAAGAGATTTCATAAAAAGAAACCCTTCTTCAAAGGTAGCTCAAGCAAAGAAAAGGGTAAGGACAAAGAAAAGAAAAAGGAAACACCCATTTGTTATGAGTGTAACAAGCCCGGGCATTATAAGATAGATTGCCCGGAACTAAAGTGGATGGCAAGAAAACTTAAAAAGAAGAACTTCATGGCTGAATGGAGTGAAAGTGAGGAGTCAAGTTTGGAAGAGGAAGATCATCAAGAGACGGCCCAAATATGCCATATGGCCAATTACGATGAGGTAGATTCTGAACTTGAATGTGATTTTACTGTTGATGAATTACATGATGCATTTTTAGAACTCATGGAAGAACATAAAAAACTAATCAATAAAAATAAAGTTCTAAAAGAAGAAAATCAATCTCTTATCAAAGATAAGTTGAAACTATCTCATAACTATGAAACATTAAGTAGGAAACTCACAAATGAAACCAAGAATCTATTTGCTGAAAATGTCAAGTTAAAAGAAGATGCTGAAAAATATAAATCCTTAGTAGATAAGTTTACACTTAGTTCAACCAAATTAAATATGATTCTTGATAGTCAAAAAGCTGTATATAATAAAGCTGGATTAGGATATAAAACAAATAGGAAACAAAAATACTTAAAGAACATTTTTGTAAAAGCTAAAAATGAAAACATTACTTGTCATTGCTGCAATAAATTAGGACATAAAGCATATGAATGTAACTATAGAAAGTCCAGCCAAAACAAATTGAGTAATAATCATAAGCTTAAATTCAAGAAAGTTTGGATTCCAAAAGGAACATCAAGTACTAACCCTAAAGGACCCAACATAGTTTGGGCACCTAAAGCTCATTCTTGATCTTGATTGCAGGGGTGTCTTGCAGCTAATAAAGTGGATAAACGATGGTATCTAGATAGCGGCTGTTCAAGACACATGACCGGTGACGTAGACCAATTTGTCACCTTGGAATCTAAGAAGGGTGGAGTAGTAACCTATGGAGACAATGGAAAAGAATATATCATTGGAAAGGGTAAAATTTTCATTACTCCATCTACCTTCATAGAAAATGTCTTATTAGTTAATGGTTTGAAACATAACCTACTTAGCATAAGTCAATTTTGTGATAAAGGGTTTAAAGTCACATTTGAAGCATCAGTATGCATAATCACAAATCCTAAAGATAATAGCATTGTACTTATAGGACAAAGGCAAAGAAATATTTACATGGTAGATCTTCATGAATTAGGCAAAAAAAATGGATTATGTTTAATTACTAATGAAGAAAAGAAAAATGAAACAAGTTGGCTTTGACATCGTAGACTAGGACATGCTAGTATGAAATTAATATCAAAACTAGTCAAGAAGGAATTAATAAAAGATGTGCCAAAATTGATCTTTGAAAAGAACAAAATTTGTGGACCATGCTCATTAGGAAAACAAACAAAATCATCCTTTAAATCAAAGAATATAGTATCAACAACTAGGCCTTTTGAACTCATACATATGGATCTATTTGGACCCACTAGAACTGCGAGTCTAGGAGGAAAGAAGTATGGACTAGTTATAGTAGATGATTTTTCAAGATATATATGGGTTTTATTTTTGGCACATAAGAATGAAGCATTTTCAGAATTCTTGAAACATTATAAGTATATCATAAATGAAAAGAAGCTCACCTTAATAGCAATTCGAAGTGATCATGGAACTGAATTTGAAAATCAACACTTTGAAGAATTTTGTAATGAAAACGGTATCTCACATCAATTTTCAGCACCTAGAACGCCTCAACAAAATGGGGTTGTTGAAAGGAAAAACAGGACCTTGGTAGAAATGGCACGCACGATGTTGTGCGAGTCAAATCTTCCAAAGTACTTTTGGGCTGAAGCTATAAGCACTGCTTGCCATATTCTAAATCGGGTTTTAATACGACCTATAACCAAGAGTATTCCTTATGACTTTGGAAGAATAAGAAACCAACTGCTAAATATCTTAGAGTATTTGGATGTAGATGCTTCATTTTAAACAATGGCAAGGAGGATCTAAGTAAATTTGATGCCAAGTCAGATGAAGGTATCTTCTTAGGATACTCCACATCTAGCAGGGCATACAGAGTGTTCAATAAAAGAACTCTTATAGTCGAAGAGTCAGTTAATATCATATTTGATGAGTCTGATAGTGAGTCTGCTAGGAAAGAAAATATTCTTGATGATGATGCAGGAATTATTAACTTTGAAAAGTTAAATCTTGATGACTTGCCAATTCAAGATAAGGGAAATGATTGCGTGCCACCACAATCTCAAAACTTGCCAAAGGAATGGAGGTATGCATATGGACACCCTAAAGACTTAATCATTGGTGATCCATCTCAAGGGGTAAGAACTCGATCCTCTCTTAGAAATTTAAATGATTATCTTGCTTTTGTTTCACAGTTAGAACCTAAGACTTATGAAGAAGCTGAAAAAGATACCAATTGGATAAATGCCATGCAAGAAGAATTAAATCAATTCAAAAGAAGTAATGTATGGACATTAACTGAAAGACCAAAGCATAACTCTGTAATTGGAACAAAATGGATCTTTAGAAATAAATTAGATGAAAATGGGTTAGTTATAAGAAATAAAGCTAGACTTGTAGCTAAGGGATACAATCAAGAAGAAGGGATAGATTTTGATGAAACATTTGCTCCTATAGCTAGATTAGAGGCTATTAGATTACTTCTAGCCTTTGCATGTTTCATGGATTTCAAATTGTATCAAATGGATGTAAAAAGTGCATTCTTAACGTGTTTAGACTACATAAGGCATTATATGGATTGAAGCAAGCACCTAGGGCTTGGTATGATCGATTAAGCAAATTTTTGCTAAATAATGACTTCAGTAGAGGAAATGTAGATAAAACACTTTTTCTCAAAAGAAAGGACGAAAATCTGCTAGTGGTACAAATATATGTAGATGACATAATCTTTGGTGCCACAAATGATAATCTTTGCAAAGAGTTTGCTGATTTAATGCACGGAGAATTCGAGATGAGTTTGATGGGAGAACTAAGTTTCTTTCTAGGATTACAAATCAAACAAACTAAGGAAGGTATCTTCATCCATTAAACTAAGTATACAAAGGAAATACTAAAGAAGTTTGGAAATGAAAATCACAAGGGAGTAGGCACTCCAATGAATCCTACTAGTAAGCTAGACAAAGATGAGAAAGAAAAGAATATTGATATTAAGCTTTATAGAGGATTAATTGGATCCTTGCTCTACCTTACTGCTAGTAGACCAGACATCGTGTTTAGTGTAGGAATATGTGCTAGATACCAATCAGATTCTAAGGAGTCACATTTAAGTGCTGTTAAAAGAATCCTTAGATATTTAAGAGGAACTATAAACATAGGATTATGGTACTCGAGAGACTCCTGTCTAGATTTGCTTGCATACTCAGATGCTGATTTTGCTGGATGCAAATTAGATAGGAAGAGCACTAGTGGAACATGTCAATTTTTAGGAAATAACTTAGTATCATGGTTTAGCAAAAAGCAGAATTCAGTGGCATTATCGACAGCTGAAGCTGAATATATAGCTGCCGGCAGTTGTTGTGCTCAAGTACTATGGCTTAAGCAACAACTAGAGGACTATGGAGTTAAGCTAGATAACATTCCTATAAAGTGTGATAATACTAGTGCCATCAACCTTACTAAAAATCCGGTTCAGCATTCTAAAACCAAACACATTGAAATAAGATATCATTTTATTAGAGATCATGTGCAAAATGGAAACATATGTATTGAGCATGTATGTACTGAGAAACAATTAGCTGACATATTCACAAAACCTTTGAGTGAAGATAGATTTTGCATGCTTAGGAGGGAATTAGGCATATGTGATCCTTTTCATTGAAGAGATATAAAAGGGAGCAAGCAGTCTCATGATACACTCCCATTTCTAAAAACTCATGAAACATGAGTCAAACTTGTCATCTATAGATTCCTTACTCATGTATCATTGTTCCAGAAAGAATTTGTAAGGATTGGAAGCAAGGAAAAATTTTAGAAGGGAAAAGGAAGAGAAAGAAAAATTTCTGAACTTGGGTCGACCCAACCCAGAATAGGATCGACCCAACGTTGAGTCGACCCAAGAAAAATCTTGAGTCGACCCAACGTCGGGACCCCACTGTCAAAAGGGGGACCCGTGAGCTATCTAGGGCACTGTTTTCACTTTGTCCTCTTCCGAAAACCCTATTCCCTACTCTCAAATCTCCTCCAATCATCTCCAAACAGTAGATTACATCAAGATCTTGGAGAAATGGGACCCAAGAGAGCTGTAGCCAAGCGATCCGGGAGAGTTTCACGGATCACACGTGCGGATAGGGAAGCTACAGAGCCATCTACAGTGTCTCCGCAAGGTAAGACACGTGTAGAGCCACCTCCTCCTCCCTCCCCTTCAGTACAACTTGCAAAATTTGTGGGGAGACCGGTTACAACGAGGAGAAGGATCCATTTCGAGTTTTTGGATCAAGAAGGGTTCCGTTTGGGGGAATGGATCCGAAGGCAAGGATGGGAGTATCTTTGCTCCCTAGATGTGGTGATCTACCCGGAATTAGTCCGTGAGTTCTATGCCTTCCTCAAAACTGGGATGGGAGGGCTTATATCGGAAGTTCGAGGGTTAGGGTTCGAGTTTCCGAAGAGAGTTTGAGTGAGTTGCTTCATCTCCCCTGCGAAGGAGCAACTCCAGAAAAGCCAGAAAATAAATTGAGAGCCTTGCAGTTGATTCTTGAGAATGAAGACTTCAACTACTCGAAAAATGTAATAGCAAGCTCTCTTTCAGCAGAAATGAGGTTGTTGCACAACTTCATTGGTCGGATTTTGTTTCCGAAGAGCGGGAGATTTGATCTCATTTCAGAGCGAGATCTGGTTGTTATGGAGCATATTATTCAGGGCATTCCCCTGAATCTCCCGGCCATGATACTGAGGCAGATGAGGAAGGTGATATGCAACTCCAGAGTCTCCCTGCCTTATGGTATGATACTCACCTTGATCTTCCGACAGCACGATATATCTGTAGAGGGAGAGATCTCCAGGCATCTACTTTTCACTGACACATACACTGCACGAACCCTTATTTGCATGGGTTATGAGAAGGTGAACGGGCAGTGGGTACGTGCTGGAGCAGGGATTCAGGGTGATGCACCAGAGGGTGGTGCACCAGATATTGGAGACCCTATCCCTGAGGATGAGGAGCATACGGATCATCCTACTGCACCTTCAGAGGCTGGACCTTCGTCATCTGTTCCTGCGGGAGACACAGATGAGTTTTGGAGTAGGATGACCGAGCTTATGTCAGCTCAGGCGAGAACTATCACTGATGGGCTGACGAGCAGACTAGATATCATGACTGCTGAGATCAGTGATCTTAGAGAGCAGATAGAAGCTCTACGGAGAGAGAGAGAGGTTCATGGACCATCTGTGCCACAGGCAGCTGAGTCAGAGATTTCGGCACAGAGTCATCCAGCTGATAAGTGCTGATTAATCTATAATTTAATATTCTTTTTCCAGCACTTATCAATGTTCTTAAACGGATAACTACTTGTTTTACCATGAAATTGAATAAACAATGAAATAAATTTAAATTATGGTAAGAAGTAAATAATACTTTTCTTAAAACAGACTCTGAATTTGTCTCTCTTCTGGTTGAGATCTTTCATAAAAACATATAAGGAGGAGATTGTGTTGACCCGAATTATTAACCTGATGGAGTTGCAATCAAGCTAAGGGTATAATTCAATGGGCTTTGGTCCTGGTTAGATTGAAAGTTATAATTATATGAAAAAATATTTGATTAACCCTTTTATTAAGTCATGGTCTGATCTGGTTGAGTTCAATCTGAAGCAGTATAGTAAGAATTAAATGTCATTGGGCTCGAGAACAAATTCAAGCAAATCAACAATCCTGACCCATCTCAAACCCAAAGTCAATTCCCAACCAATGCCTTGCGTGCCTTCATATAAAATTTATAATTTTAAAACAAAATAATAATAATAATAATAAATAATAATAATAAAATAATAAAATAAATAAAAATAATTTGGGGAAGAATTACTGGAAACACTGTTCATATGAACAGTATCCCGTGAAAACACTGTTCATATGAACAGTGTTTTTACAAATATATATATATTTATGTATATATATAAATCAAATAATAAATAAATTAATAAAGAATATCCACTGTTTATCTTCTTCTTCTTCCCGATATCCCACTGTTTATCTTTTTTCCCCTCCCCGTTACCTATCCTTTTCAGCTTCCTCCCGCTGCCAAACCTTCCTGTGATCCCGCCTCGCTCACAACAACCCGATCCCCCATCATCCGCGTGCCAAATCCAAGAGGGAGATCAGCCGGGCACCTTCCGCATCCAGCCATGACGTCGTCTTCATTCCCGGATGCTCCGCCGGCGATCACTCCTTCGCTGCAATCAACGAGCCGCTCCAACCGTCGGAAATCAAATGCTCCGCATCAGCCCGTTCCAGCACGAGTTCCACGGGGTGCAGCCAGCGACCGGATCCCCCGCCTCTCCTTCCGATCGTAACGCTTCCAATTCATCATTCGCACAGACACTTGCAACATCTTGCCGTCCGCAATCCATCCCGGCCCCCCGTGATTCTCCCCCAGATTTCAGCAGCCCGAGATCCATTCCCCCTTCCCGAATGAGCACCCCGGACGATCCTCTCCACGCGATCCATTATTGGCTTCTAGGAGGAGTCTCTATAAGAAGGAAGGAGGGGCGGTGCCAAAGGGGGGAGCTCGGTTTGAAGAACAGGGGAACCCCTGTTTCGGTGAAGGAAAGGAAGAAGAAAACCGAGCGGGAGAGATAAAAAAAATATATAAAAAAAGGAGAAAGGAGGGGGGAAAGAGAAGAGTTTGTGATATTTTGGGAAGAATGAGAGGTGCTCAATTTCATTTGAAGATGGGAGGTCGTCCGGAAGCCATGCTCGGCTAAACATCTAGTCTAGGGCTGGATGAAGCCCTGGCAAAGTATCAGGGCAATTGTAGTTCTTACTTTTTTATTATTTTGGAGCTTGTTTAAATTCTTATTTCCAATGAAATATTTCTTCATGATATTTAAATTTTGAGCATGCTAGTTACTAATCATGTTTGCTAAAGTAGTCTAAGATGATCCATGCCTAGGAAGATGAAGTGTGCTGCATCCTAGATTAGCATACTTAGGTAGACACTTCATGCTACACCGAAGATGGATCTTCCTAACACTATGTATGCTTTTATTTTAAAAGGCTTGTAGCCAAAATTGCATGCCTCTCCAAAAGATAAAAATTAAGAACACAATCCTTGATGCAATGCTATGTGGTAGATTCCAAACCCTAGATCTATTTACTTTGATAAAATTTCAATTCGTACTCATAGATTAATTTAGTTAAATCAAGTTAGCAAATCCTTCTTCTTGATTTGTTTTTAAAAGAAAAATAACTTATTCTCCAATCCCTGTGGACCGACACCCGTAATCACTATCCTACAGGATACGTGCTATTGCGTGGTTTATTTTTGAAATTGAAAAAAACCGATCACCAGCTCACCGAGCTCCATGCCAGACTCAGTCCCATCAGGCTCGACCTCCCCTCGCCACTTATGCTAGGAGGATGAGGACTAGATCACAGCCATTAGATACCCCCTAGGCTGATATTAGCATTTCTGTTTAGAGCCTAGGATATGTATCTAGTTCTCATATGTATTTTGTGTTGATCATGTACTCTGAACTTTGATTGAGGAACATTGTATTTATTTTTGTTTTGGCATTATTGTACTACAATGTTCCATTTTGATCAATGAAGTTGAAATGTTTGTTAATTATTGTGTCTATTCCCATGCACCTATTTGATGATAACAAAAAGGGGGAGAAGTAAGGAAAGAGAAATAAGTTGTCAAACAAGTTGAAAATTGTTGCCCAGATAGACAACCCAAGAGGAGGGATGAATTGGGTTTTAAAATAATTTTGCAATTAAAACGTTTGTGGATGACTAATTAATACTGTTGCAAGATGATTAATTAGTTGCTATGTGCTGTGAGTGAAATGAGAGTAAGAGAGAGAGACACAAGCAATCACAAACACAATGTTTTTATAGTGGTTCGGAGCTAACCCTTGCTCCTACATCCACTCCCCAAGTCTCACTTGGGAATTCACTATAACCCCTCGGATTACAGCCGGTTGTTTTCCAAGCTCACAACCAAACTTGTTGTTTTACGAGGTCACAACGAACTCGGTCGGTTTTCCCAGGCTCACCGACTAGAACCACCCCGATTGTTTTCCCGGGATCACAATCGAACCCTTACACCGTTGGTTTCAACCTAGGCTCACCAACAAACCTATATACCCTTGATTCAATCCCCTGAATCAAGTAAGGACAAGATGGAAAGAACAAAGACAAATAGAAAAACAGAGCTTCTACAAAGCAGATATACAGCGATATTAATAAGAGTAAAGTTAAGAGCCCTCAAACACGTTTGAGTTGGAGAAGAGAAGGGCTTCTTGAACTTTGGGTCTCCTCTTGAAAATCTGGAAGACTTGAAGGCAGGAGGAGACTTCTTTTAATGCTGGAAAGAGTCGGTTGAATGGAGTTAATGGCCCTCTTCCTTCTTTTCCGTTGAAATCAGTTTGCCGAGAAAGGATGCTTGATTTCTTTGAGTGGAATGGTACTTCTCTGCCTTGCTACAGTCCTCTGTGGCTATTTAAGCCATCCCCCACGGAAACTAGCCATTAGACACATTTTTCTGCCCGTTTTGCACACTCTGCACATCCTGACAATGTGTCCGTTGGGGTCGGAGTCGACTCGCGCGATCTGGAGTCGACTCGGCTGTAACAGGAGTCGATTCATGCTTTTCTGGAGTCGGCTCGGCAACTGTTTCGAATTTGAATTAAAGTGACCTCCTCGACTGGGAGTCGACTCAACTTAACCCGTAGTCGACTCGCCAAAAACTGGAGCTGACTTGGCATTCTTGGAGTCGGCTCATCCCATGGAATTCATGGAGCTATTTTTCAACTTGGCCCACTCGAGTCGACTCGACAGTCCTGGGAGTCGACTCGGCGCTCAGAGCCCGAACTCCCTATCTTCTGTCTTTTGGCGTAGCGCTGCCTTGGAGTCGACTCGAGCTGTCTTGGAGTCGACTTGGCTCTCAGAGACAACAATTTGATCTTCTGTCTTTTTGGGGTCGCGTTGTCTCGGAGTCGACTCGCGCATTGTGGGAGTCGACTCGAATCTCAGTGTCCGAAAACTGCTCTCTGACTTTTGCCTTGAATACAACTGAGAGTCGACTCTCGCTTTCTTTGGAGTCGACCTGCCAACCATCGGAGTCGACTCGCGTTCCTCAAGAGTCGACTCGGCTCTCAGGGTCGAAACTTGCTCTCTAACTTTTTGTCTGTAACTCCCTGGAGTCGATTCAAACTACTCCGGAGTCGACTCTGTAAGCATCGAAGTCGACTCGCGCACTTCAGGAGTCGACTCGCTGACAGGTTTTAAATTTTGTCTTTCTGTTCATCTGTCTGTTCTCAGTCGGAGTCGACTCGTAATGTTCCGGAGTCGACTCGAGCCCGTGCCAGTGCTTCTGATACGCTTGGAGTCGACTCATAATATCTCGGAGTCGACTCGAGTCTCAGACTTTGGTTCAAACTGACTTCTTAACTTATCCAAAATATCTTGAACCAAATCTAGAAACACTTAGACAAGATTTTCACTGAAACACTCGATTGAATTTATTAGTAAACAAAAGATATACTCAAATGCTTTGAGCTCATCAAAATCAAATAGGGTTATAATCAATCACTCCACAATCTCCCCCTTTTTGATGATGACAAAATATTGAGTATATGTAAAGTGAATTGCTCAATAAACAAGGAAATGAAATCTATAAATGAATTCAAGTGTCTGGTTTTTTAATTTATCCAAACTTGAAAGATGTGAAACAATAAATTTTGGAGTTAAAGCTCCCCCTTTCATTTGGAATTATATAAGCCTTCATATCATGCAATCAATTGTTTGGCTTATATATATTTAATGATTTTGCTTAAAAATTCAGATTCTCCCCCTCAACATATGCATTCAACTTTGTTTTGATTCTCTGAATTTTTTTTTAGTGCATTGAAATTTTTGAATTGAAATTTTTGGTTTTTTGAGGAAAAATCTGTCAATTTGTTTTAAGAGTTTTTTTTGATTTTCATTTTGATTCCTTTTCCATATCTATTAAATATTTCTCCCCCTTTTGTCATCATATCAAAAAGGAGGCAAGCAGAACACACAAGCAAGTAGAGATCAATGTGCACAATATTGAAGAAAAGCTGTCTACTCATTGTATTGATGTATATGTAAGTACATTTGTGAATACAATAAGTAAAGCAGTAAATACATGTCAAGATAAACAAAATAAACTAGGGCTTCCTCGAGGAGGATGCGGTTCCCTTGGGCAGTCTGGACTGTTGTTCCATGAGTAGGGTGACCGCAGTGGTGACGTGCTCTAACTGTCTGATAATGGCCGAGGTGGCCCTGCTGTGTGTCGTGGAGAGCTCAGTCACTGTCTCCTGGAGTGTGTCCAGCTTGGCGATGAGCACATTCGCCAAGCGCTCGGCCCCCTGACTAGTGGTGCCCATATCCTGTCGGATGCTATCTCGCAACTTTCGTGTGTTGCTTGTGATATCGCTCATGTTTGAGAATTGGGCTTGTACCAGGCTTCTGACATTGTAGATTTCTTCCCGCACATGGGCCGTCATCTCGGTCACGGCTGACAGGGAAGGAACCAATGCAGAAGAGGGTGCAGGGGAGGGAGCAGTCGCTGGACCTCGGAGCTCCCTCAGCAAGTCGTCCCGAAGATCCCTCACTATCTCCTGCCGCAACTCCCGGAGCTGCTCAGGAGAAATGCGAACCTCCATGGGCTGAGTAGGTGGAGCTGAGGAGGAGGGTCCAGCTAAAGTGGTGGGAGCTGAGGTGGAGGGAAAGGTAGGGAAGTCAGAATCAGGGTCAGGACTGGGGGAGTGTCTGGAAGTATGTGTGGAGGTAGATGATTTCCTAACCCAGGTTCCCTCTACCTTATGAAACCCCATCCTGTGTAGGGTTCCCGGACGCATGCGATCTGTCCATCGCAATGCGCGAGAGGGTTCCCCCTCAGGAATAGGAATCTCGGCCTCCCTAAAGATAAGTGTGTATAGCATGCCATAGGGGAGGGTGAGCCTAGGTCTATCTAGTGGCTCACATAGATATCTATAAATGAGTTTCGGGAAGTTGATTGGGGTGTCCTGGAGGATGTAGAACATAAGGGCTAGGTCCCTCTCAGAAACAAAATCGAAGCGGCCAGTCTTCGGAAAGAGGGTCCTAGAGATGATGCTAAGAAGGAGCCGCATCTCAATAGAAAGTGAGCTAGCGGACACCTCATCTAAGGGGGACTGGGGTGGATATCCTAGAATGGCCGTAAGGGCCTCAGTCCTATCCTCGGGGTGTGTGGGAGCTACCCCTACTTGTGGAAGGTGGAGGACTTGGGCTATGAAATCCTCGGAAATAAACAATGGGACACCGGCTACAGTTCCCTCTATTCCCCCATTGCCCCTATGGACAGTACCATAAAACTCTCTAACTAGGCCAGGGTATGTGGGGAGATCTAAGGAACAAAAATACTCTAAACCCTGGGCCCGCAATCTCTCTCCTATGGTAAAGCCCTCTCGGGAGAGATAGTCAAAATCGACGTATCTCCCGGTGGAGACCGCCTTTCCGGCGCACGGCCTCAAGGGAACCTCCCTCGGCGGGGAACGAGCCGGAGGTTGTGGCCTCACGGGATCGTTCCGAGCCTTGGACCGTCGCTCGGTGCCGGTCGTGGGTTGGGGCCTCTTCCGGCTTGGGACAACGGCTTTACGAGGCATGGTCGACCTAGAATGGGATAAAACGCTAATGGACGGAGGAAGGTCGACGGAAAAAGTCCTAAGGATGGTCGGAGATGATCTAGGAGACGGCTCTAGGATTTTTGAACAGTGGCGGCGGTGAATAGAAGTGTTGATTAAATGCTTGGATTAGGGTTAAAAACCTGGATCCCGACCTCGAGTCGGCTCCACTGAGTTGCGAGTCGACTCGACCTCGAGTCGACTCCAAAATATGCGCGAGTCGACTCCCGTTATGCTTCCACTGGCCTTGAGTCGACTCCCGTCAATGTGCGAGTCGACTCCCCTTATGCTTCATCTTCCTCGAGTCGACTCCCGTCTGTGTGCGAGTCGACTCCTCCTTATGAGCCGACTCTAAAACTTACTCGAGTCGACTCGAACTCTGGCACGCACCTAAAAATCATGCTATTTTCGTACCAAACCAGAGACACTCACTAAGTTATGATCTAATTTGATGATCATAGTTGAGAAACTCTATTTTTAACACAATCTAAACATCAAAATCAATGAACTAGAGGAGAACACCACTAGGATGGATCAATCACTCCTAATCCCCTCCTAAGCACACTAAATCTCTCTTCACTTAAGGGTTTCATAAAAATATCAGCTAATTGATCATCAGTGCAAACAAATTGAAGTGTCACATCACCATTCAGTACATGATCTCTTATGAAGTGATGTCTTATCTCAATATGTTTAGTTCTTGAATGCTGAATTGGATTTTTAGTTAGATTAATGGCACTTGTATTATCACAATTAATGAGAATTTTATCTTGTTTAATGCCATAATCTTCAAGTTGTTGTTTAATCCACATGATTTGAGCACAACAACTCCCGACTGCAACATATTCAGCTTCAGCAGTAGATAATGCAACCGAGTTTTGTTTCTTGCTAAACCAAGAGATTAAATTTTCTTCTAAGAGTTGACATGACCCGCTGGTGCTTTTTCTGTCAAGTTTACAACCAGCAAAGTCTGAATCTGTGTATCCTATTAAGTTCAGACTAGAATCTTTAGAATACCATAAACCTATATTCTTTGTTCCTATTAGGTATTTAAAGATTCTCTTGACTGCAATTAGATGAGATTCCTTAGGATTAGACTGATATCTAGCACACATGCATACACTAAACATGATATCAGGTCTACTTGCAGTGAGATACAATAAAGATCCTATCATACCTCTATATAACTTTTGATCTACAGATTTACCTGATTCATCTTGGTCTAATTTGCATGATGAGCTCATGGGTGTGCTGATTGGCTTGTTTCCTTCCATATCAAACTTCTTAAGCATCTCCTTGATGTATTTAGCTTGATTGATGATGATCCCCTCTTTCGATTGTTTGATTTGAAGCCCGAGGAAATAGTTCAGCTCTCCCATCATGCTCATCTCAAACTCACTCTGCATTAAGTCAGCAAATTCTTCGCAGTGGCGATTGTTAGTGGCACCGAAAATAATATCATCAACATAAATCTGCACTACTAACATATCTTTGTTTTTCTTCTTAAGAAACAGTGTTGTATCTACATTTTCCCTAGAGAACTCATGATCTAGTAGGAATTTGCTAAGTCTTTCATACCATGCTCTAGGTGCTTGTTTCAAACCATAAAGTGCCTTGTTCAATTTATATACATGATTAGGATATTGATGATTTTCAAAACCAGGAGGTTGCTCTACATATACCTCCTCATTAATATACCCATTTAAAAATGCACTTTTTACATCCATTTGAAATAATTTGAAGTCCTTAGAGCATGCAAATGCTAATAATAATCTAATTGCCTCGAGTCTAGCTACAGGAGCAAAGGTTTCATCAAAATCTATACCTTCTTCTTGATTATACCCCTTTGCTACTAGTCTAGCCTTATTCCTTATTACAATTCCATTTTCATCAAGTTTGTTTTTATATATCCATTTGGTACCTATGATTGAATATTCAGGAGGTCTTTCAACTAGATTCCATACCTTGTTTCTAGTAAACTGGTTTAATTCTTCTTGCATTGCATTTATCCAATTTACATCTTTTTCAGCTTCTTCTATGTGTTTGGGCTCAAAATGTGAAACGAAAGCTAGATGATTGTTTAAGTTCCTAAGAGATGCTCTAGTCCTAACAGGTTGAGATGGATCATCTAGAATTAATTCCTTAGGATGTCCGTGAGCAAACCTCCAAGCCTTAGTTAGCCCATGATCCATAATAGCCTCTTGGCTTGATGATGCATTTCCAATTAATTTTTGATTATCATCTTGTAATGTCATCTCATCTATCTTTTCTTCAAAAATTTCAGCATCATCATCAAGATTAACTCTCTTACTAGAAGAGATATCACTAGAATCATCAAAAACGACATGTATGGATTCTTCTATAACTAGGGTTCTTTTATTAAAGACTCTATAGGCTTTACTAGTTGTAGAGTACCCCAAGAATATACCCTCATCCGATTTAGAGTCAAATTTTCCTAGATTATCTTTCCCATTATTATGAACAAAACACCTACATCCAAAGATATGAAAATAGTTCACTTTTGGTTTTCTGTTTTTCCAAAGTTCATAAGGTGTTTTCTTTATAATGGGTCTTAATAAAACTCTATTTAATATATGACATGAGGTATTTATGGCTTCTCCCCGAAAGTACTTAGGGAGATTACTTTCACATAACATGGTTCTAGCCATTTCCTCTAGAGTTCTATTTTTTCTTTCCACAACTCCATTTTGTTGTGGTGTCCTAGGTGCAGAAAAATTATGAGTTATCCCCTTTTTACTACAAAACTCATCAAATAAATGATTTTCAAATTCGGTTCCATGGTCACTTCTAATAGCTATTACTTCTTTATGAAATTTCTTGAAAATTGAAAATGCTTGCTCCTTATGACCTAAGAACATGACCCAAGTGTATCTAGAATAATCATCTACGATAACTAGACCATATTTATTTCCACCTAGACTTGTGGTTCTAGTTGGTCCGAATAGGTCCATGTGTAGTAGTTCTAGAGGTCTAGAGGTAGAGACACAATTTATAGATTTAAAGGAGTTCCTTGATTGTTTGCCAAATTGACATGCTTCACATATTTTATTCTTTTCAAACTTTAGTTTTGGCAAACCTATCACGGAATCTCTTTTAACTAGTTTTGATATGGTGTCCATGCTTGCATGACCTAACTTACGGTGCCATAACCAATGTTGCCCAGAGATGGTCACCCAAGAGGGGGGTGAATCGGGTGTTTTAAAACTTTTTGTCTAATTAAAAATAAAACACACAAATGTATGAACTAGAGTAAAGATAGAGGTATGAGAACAGTCAATCGCAAACACAAGGTTTTATAGTGGTTCGGAGCTTCCACTGCTCCTACATCCACTCCCCAAAGCACCTTTGGAAATTTCCACTATAATCCAAGATTACAGTCCGGTAGTTTTGCGAGTGCACTACCCAACTCGTTGTTTTACTCCGGGCTAACAACGAACCCTACAATCCCCCAATTTCACCTAGGCTTGGGATGCCTTTCCCTTGTTCCAAGTCCCTTGACTGGAACAAGCACAATAATGAAAAGTTTTACAAGGATTTAAAAGCTCTTAATGAAGCGAATATAGAAATGAGAAATATTAAAACCCGGAAGAGCCCTTTTGGCCGTTGGAAGCTTGGGGAATGATGGTTCTTCTGATGTGGATCGCGTTGGCTTGAATGTGAGCTTTGAATGCCAAGTGGGAGTGAGTGGTTGAGCACGAAATCAGTTGGAAAAACTTGAATGCACTTGATTTCTCCTCTTGAAAGCTCTAACTCCCTTGAACCTCTTTTTCTTTCTTCTCTCTTGAATGATCTTGTGTTGGGTTGGTGAGAAGATATAGGAAGGCACTCAAGAGCTCCCTTTTATAGACCAAAAAGCAAATATAGCCGTTAGACACAAAGATATGGAAGTTTGAAATTCAAACAAACCTGAAAAAGTGTGTCAGTCGCGTTCCAGGCGCTCCGGAGACGTCTCCGCTTCAACGCGAGACGTCTCGGCTGTATAAACTTTCTTTTGACGTTGTTTGGGGTCGACTCTGCGCTTTACAGGGACGACTCCGTAGAAGGACTCTTTGACTTCTTGTTTTTCTGTTTTTCTGAGAGAGTCGGCTCGGCACTTTACGGGGACGTCTCGGGATGTTTACACTTTTTGCATGGGGACGACTCCGCTGCCTCGGGGACGACTCCGCTGTTTTATCTCTGAAAAATATGTCCTCTGGAATTCTCTGAGAGAGTCGACTCCGCTCTTTCAGGGGATGTCTCGGCAGTTCTGTCAACGAAAAACACGCCCTCTGGAATACCCTGAGAGAGTCGACTCCGCATTCTCTGGGGACGACTCGGGAAGTCTGCTTTTTACTTGCGGGGACGACTCCGCTTCCTGTGGAGACGACTTGCGCGCATCCCTTGAAATCGGCCTTTCTGCCGCCTCTGAGAGAGTCGACTCCGCAGTGTCGGGAGTCGACTCCGACCCTGCGAGACGCCTCGCCAGGTGCCGGGGACGTCTCCAGACGTGCCAATTCTTCCTGTTTGTGCCAGAGACGTCTCTGAGACGACCCGGAGACGTCTCGGCTGTCTCTGATCTGTTTTCTTCAACTCAAAAATTCTTCAATAAATTCTTGAAAAATATGGAAACTTGCCTAGACATTTCTTAACAATATTCTTAGTTAATCACCTGAAATCCTCAAGTAAATTGTTAAGATAAATGGAATTAAACTCTAGTATTTTGTATTCATCAAAATCCATTAGGGGGTCAACAATCTCCCCCTTTTTAATGATGACAAAACACTGAGTATATGCAAAATTCAAAATTTAAACATATACACAGTATTTGATCAGATGTACAAGTATTGTGTTTTGGTTAGAGCTAGATACAGTGTGCATAATTCAAAATAGTCAATTTTCAGTTTTTCCCTTATGCATAAGTATTGGTCTTAGTAGCTTTTGAGCAATTTTGGTATATCAACTGAATTTGAATCAAGTTAAAATGTAAATTAATGAAGTATTGATGCTAAAGACAATTGAAGGCTAAGTACTTTTTAACTCCCCCTTTCTTTTTCAGAAGGGCAATTATCTTACAGCCAATATTCTTCAATTTAGTCTTTTCTAATTCAACTTTTAAGTATGAGTGTAAATTTTGCATTCCATATTTAGGTTCTACTCCATATACTTCATATACTCCATATATAGGTTCTATATATCTACTCCCCCTTTTTGTCATCAACAATGAAGGGGACAAATTATTCTTAGGTACTTAAAACACAATTTCTAGTGGAATTCAGCATGTTACCATGATTCACTTAAGGATATTCAAGTCATGCTCCCGCTGTCCAAGTTAGGTCTATTAATGAATGCAGCATTCATTTCACTCCCCCTTTGTTTTGGAATTCATTTCAGACTTTTTTTTTTGTTTAAAATAGTTATTACAAGATATGCTCCCCCTGTTTTATATGCATTGATAAGTTGTGTCAAGTTTGAACATTTAAGGTATGTTATGAGATTTTTATGGCACATCACAGAATCACATACACAAAGTTTCAAAGGAATTGTATGACATTCATATATCATTGCAATCATTTGAAGTCATTACAAAGTTAAGAGAAGAAATCATTACAAGTATTGATTCCTAATACAAAAGAAGTTTCAAAATGAGCCTAGGGTTTTACAAAACAGATGAACCCTAGATTTTTTATAAAATGTCCCTCATCGGCGACGTTGTTCAATAGCCCTAGCAGCTGCCTCTATAAATGCATTTATTGAGTCCAGTAGAGTTTTGAACTGATCTCCTTGAGATTGATGGAAGGCTGCTACTAGTGCTTCAAACTCGAGACTTGCCCTTTCAATTTTTCCTTTAAGTTGGGCAGCCACGGTGCCCAAATTGCCTCCAGGGCTCGTCAACTCTTGAAGACCATCTGATATGATCTTCAATTTCTCCTGTAGCTCAATTGATCGTATAGTTTGGAGGGTACCCACATGAACCAACTCTGATGCTGTAGCTTCTACCTGAGTTTTGATCTCCTTCAATTCTTGTAGAAGCCCTTCATGTGAGGTACGAAGAGGAGCCAACTCAGCAGTGATCAACGATCTCATCTCCTCTCTCATCTGCTGGCATATCACAGATGCTAGAGTGTGCATCTGTTCATCTGACAGGGAGAAGGATCCACTGACTGGAGGAGGAGGAGGCATGGATGTGGAAGGTCCAGCTGAGCTGGAGGGTACATCAGGAAAGCCCATATGGCTATGTGGAGGAGAGTGGTGGTCTGGCTCCTGATGTGGGATCTCAGGCTCTAGGATTTGAGATTTTCTTTTTGGTACCTTAACCCATGATCCATCTACCTTGTAAAACTCCATTTTATGCATTGTACTTTCATTGCAGTAGTCGGTGTTTCTTAAGGGTTTTGCAGGCTCATTTTCAGGAATGGGAACTTTGAAGTGTTTGAATAGTAAAGTGAAAATCATCCCATATGGTATGCTAAACCTAGAATACCTATGACATATAGAGATGTAGTTTAACATAAGTCTAGGGAGGTTTAGGGGGATCCCTAGTAAGATGTGGTGCATGATAACTAAATCTCGCTCCGAAACGAAATCGAAGCGGCTGGTTTTTGGGAATAGGACCCGGTTAACAATGCTCAAGAGTAATCTCATCTCGGCATTGAGGTTTTGGGAGTTAACCACATCAAGAGGGCCGCAGTCCTCTCGTCCTAAAAGTAAGTTTAGGGCAATTTCCCTTTGAGGGTGTGAGGTCGGAGCCTCACCATATTTAGGAATTTGTAATACACTAGATAGAACATCCTCATTAATCTCTATCAATGTCCCTCGGACATATCCAGTGTACCCCGAGTCCCCTAAGGCCATGTTGCTAAATATTTTCCTAACTAGGCCGGGATAGGTTGATGTATTTAGGGTACAAAGGTATTCCCAACCTTGGGCTCGGAGTCTCTCTCCAATAGAGAACCCCTCATTTGCTAGAAACTGAAAGTCGATGTACCTACCAGTGGTTACTGTGCGATTTGCACAGGAAAGGGTCGTGGTTGGCGGAGCAACCGGAGGAGATGGCGCGGAAGGCTCTTCCCTCCGTTCCTCGCCGTCGGTCGCTACCCTAGGACGCCTCCCACCCGTTCTCCTAGCTCTCTTAGGTGCCATGAATCGAAAACCCTAGGGAAATGGGGAGATTTTGGTTCGGTTTGAGGTGGAGAGCAAACGGAGGCTAGGGTTTTTTGTTTTTGTCGGGGACGAAAGAAGATAGCTCGGGTCGGCTCGAGCTGTTTCACCTATTTTAAAAACCCTCGTTCGGTCCCCGAGACGTCTCCACGACTAGCGCGAGACGTCTCGCCGGGGGGACGTCTCTGTGATTTGCCAGAGACGTCTCCGGCACTGAAAATTTTCTGAATGATTTCTATCTTTTCCCAATTTATTTTATTTAACCACACTAATCAACATGATTTCTTTTGGTGAATATAGAGTGAGTTTGTTTGTGATCCTCCCCTTTAATAATACACCCTATAAAAGTTTGATAATGATTTTTGAATTATTAATATTGAAATGAGGAATGTTTGACCAAATTTCGAATACCTATGAAATAGGCTCTGAAAATATCTCCATGAAGATTTGTGATCCTCCCTTGGACTCTTCATGGAGATATTTTCAGAGCCTATTTTATAGGTATTCGAAATTTGGTCAAACATTCCTCATTTCAATATTAATAATTCAAAAATCATTATCAAACTTTTATAGGGTGTATTATTAAAGGGGAGGATCACAAACAAACTCACTCTATATTCACCAAAAGAAATCACATTTTTTGCTCGGTGATCCGGGCCACCGGTTCAGCTTCGACTCACTTGGTGAAGTAGTCGATCGAAACGACCAGAAATTTTCTCTGTCCAGTTGCTAGAAGAAATGGCCCCAGGATGTCGATACCCCACTGGACGAATGGCCAAGGGGCGCTGATCGAGGTCAGCAGGGCCGAAGGTCGGCGCTGGACATTGGTGTTTCGCTGGCATCGGTTGTACCTTCGGACAAAGTCCGTTGCATCTTTTTGGAGTGTGGGCCAAAAGTATCCTTGGCGCAAGATTTTATGAGCCAGTGCTCGACCTCCCAGATGGTTTCCGCATATCCCTTCATGAACCTCTCGCATAGCATAGTCTGCTTCTGACGGGCGGAGGCATCTGAGGAGGGGAGAGGTGAAGGATTTTCAGTAGAGCTTGCCTTCATACAATATGAATCGGGAGGCTAGATGCCTGATTCGGCGAGCTTCCAATTCATCATTGGGGAGGACTTCACTTTGTAGATAGTTGACGAGCTCGTCCATCCAACTCGGCTCGGTGTTTATGCACAAGGCCAGCTCAGGCTCTTCCGTGCTGGGTGTTTGGAGATATTCAAGTACCGTCGTCTTGGGGAGCTCGCTCATGCGAGAGGTCGCCAACTTCGACAGTTGATCGGCCCTCAGGTTTTCTGTTATGGGGATATGGTGAATGTTGAAGGAGCTTAGGGCGGATGTGAGGTCTCGCACCTTTTGGAGATATCTCTGCATTGACTGCTCCTTTGCTTCAAAATCTTCCAGAACCTGGCTCACGACCAATTGTGAGTCACTGAAGACCTTCAGGTCTTCCGCTTTCAGCTCCTTTGCTAACTTGAGCCCGGCGATAAGCGCCTCGTATTCTGCTTCATTGCTCTAGGCTAGGAACTCGAGGCACAGGGCCTGCTCAGCCACTACTCCATCCGGGCTGGTGAGGATGAGACCTGCTCTGCTACCCCCCGAGGTCGAAGAGCCATCGACATATAGGACCCATGGCTGCCCTGGGGTTTCTTTTGTTGGCATGAGTGGGTGCTCAGGGTCATCCGGCAAAGTGCACTCCACGATGAAATCGGCGAGCGCCTGATTTGATGTTTGGGTTGGTTTCTCGGCAGTTTGCTCACCGTGGCTTGGTGCTTCAGCTTTAGCCAGTTGCTTTACTTTGTGGGTGGCCATATAGCACCGCTTAGCTATCAGCTGGTCCCCACGAACTTCGTGTACTCCTTGGTCAGTGGGGAACCGTACGAGCAAGTGGTAAGTCGAGACCACGGCTCGGAGAGCATTTAGCCCTGGTCGTCCGAGAATGGCGTTGTAGGCCGAAGGTAGGCAGACCACAAGGAAGTTCGTCCTCACAGTACTTTCTCGGAGAGCGAGGCCAACCGTGACAAGAAGGCCAACCTCACCCTCAATTGGGATGGAGTCTCCGGTGAATCCGATCAGTAGAGCGTTCATTCTCTGAAGCTGGTTCTCTATCATCCCCATTTTTTGATAGGCGTCATAGTACAAGACGTTTGCCGAGCTTCCATTATCTACTAAGATGCGTTTTACATCAAATTTATTTACAATCAAAGAGATGACCACAGCATCATTATGAGTAGTTTCAACTCCTTTCAAGTCCTCATCCGAGAACGAGATGGCTTTAGAAGTGCACAGGCGCTTCGGGGGATCCCTTTCCTCGACTGGCCCTCCGACCGAGGTTCCTCTGATGGTGTTGATGGTGTCTGCGATGGGTCTGTTGGCGTTTGGATCTTCAGGGTGCTCAGCATTTTTTGCTGGCCTCCTTTCTTTGGGTCGGTTTCGTACGAATTGGTTCAGTACTCCGCAATGGATGAGTGCCTCGATCTCGTCTCGGAGCTGGAAGCAGTCCTCCGTATTATGGCTGTGGTCTCGGTGGAAGCGGCAATACTTCCTAGGATTGCGGTAAGCTCCGAGATCTCTTATCGGGGGCGGAGGCTGGAAATAATCTCGGCCTTCGATCTCCATTAGGATCTCTGTCCGGGGAGCATTGAGGAGAGTGTAATTCTCATACCTCCCTGGCGGTACTCGTGGCCGTGCTGAAGATCTTGGTCTAGGCGGGGACCTTGGTCTGCATTGTCCCTGTTGCCGAGGTGGACTCCTTAGCCGCGGCAAGTTTTTGATTCGACGGAGAGACAGGCTTTGCTGGCGGCCGTGCTCCTCGCGGTATTTCTTCTGCTTCTTTGAAGCCTGCTCGGTCGCACCCCGCCTGGAGGCGATGGCCTCCTCGGCCTTTGCATACTTCCGAGCTCGGACCAGCATTTCGGTGAAGTCAGTGGAAAAACTTTTCTCGATGGAGAAGAAAAATCTATAGGAGCGAGCCCCAGTCTTTAGCGCCGACATGGCTATCGACTGGTCGAGCTCGCGAACCTCCCAGGTTGCAGCGATGAAGCGGTCGAGGTACTCCCTGAGAGATTCCTCCTTCCGCTGCTTGACATTCAGGAGGGAGTCCGACGTTCGTCGCTAGCACCGGCTGGCAGCAAAGTTGGTGGCGAACTGTCTTCCGAGCTGCTCAAACGAGGAGACCGTGCTCGGCTTTAGCCCAGAGAACCAAAGCAGAGCCGTTCTCCTAAGAGTTGTTGGGAAGGCCTTGCAGAGCACAGCTTCCGAAGACCCTTGCAGTGCCATAAGGGCTCTGTAGCTCTCCAAATGATCGAGGGGGTCAGTAGTCCCATTGTAGGGCTCCACTTGGGGCATTTTGAATCTGGGTGGAACCAGCTCATCTTCGATTTGGTGGGAGAAGGGAGACTTGGTGGTAAACTCGAAGTCGCCCTCGCGCCTTGCCTTTCTGCTGTGGAGTGCCTCAATTTGGCGCTCAAGGTTCTCGACCTTCCTGTCGAGTTTCCCAACCTGGGGAATTGCCACGGTAGTCTACTCTGGCTCACGGCGGTCCGGGGCCGACTCGGCCTCCGAAAACTGTAGTCTCCTGTCTATGCTCCTCCCCGGCAATTCTCTCCGGGAAGACACTCGTTCTTCATTATTAGCCCTGGAGGAGCCATGAAAATTTTGGCCCTGGGGGATCGGGCCATTCGAAGAAAGCACCGGCTAGACCTGGGCCTGTGGGGATAGCGTAGGTGGGGCTTCCTCACGCCGCAGGCCTTGGACAGCGGCGGCCAAAGCTTGGACTTGCTGCACCAGGATGTTGAACTGTTCCGGCTGGACCTGGAGAAATGGATCAGCCGGAGATGGCGAGTTCCGGACAGAGTGTTCGGAGCTTTGTGGGAGACGCCGGGGGCGACCAGTCTGCTGGGAAGGAGGAGCTCCGGCGAGAACTGGCGGGCAGCGATCCGTCAACGGGCGGCGTCCTCCACAAGAGGCCTGCAAAAAGCCGGTGGCCGGGGTTCCTGACGCCGGCCCTCCGATGCTTAAGTCCGAGGGGGCTAATGTGTAGAAGGGGGGAGGAGATATGTTTTTTGGGTTTCAGAGTCCAACCCCCTCTAAGGTGGAGGGGTTCCCCTTTTATAAAGGGGTATTGTATTACCTGCAAAGTGACGGGGCAAATGGTTCTTTTTTGGTCATGATTGAACACGATCGTATGCATTAATATAGTGTCGTGGGAGATCAAACTGGAGTCAGTGAGTCGTCATGGCCTGATCAGACGTGGCGGAGTAGTTCAACTGCCTGCCGTGGAGGGCTGAGATCCGTAGATAACAAGCATATTGATTGTTGAGTGAACCGAAGATCAACAGAGGCCATACGCTTTAATGGTTGAGTGAACCGGAGATCAGCAGAGGCCATACGCTTTAATTGTTGAGTGAACCGGAGATCAGAATAGGCCATGCGCATTAATTGTTGAGTGAGCCGGAGAACAGAACAGGCCATGCGCATTAATTGTTGACGGCGAAGCAGGGTATGGTCTCCGGTTGAGCTACGGAAGGGCGTGACGTTAGTAGGTAAGCGGTGAGGTTGGGCCTTTGAAGCTAGGCTCCCGAAGGAGACTAGACCGAGGTCGCATACTATGACGGGGCATCTCAGAGTCCAGCATTTGGTCGGGCGCCGAGCTGAGCTAGGCGCCTTCTGGTCGGGCGCCTGCAGGTCGGGCGCCTTCTGGTCGGGCGCCTGCAGGTCGGGCGCCTTCTGGTTAGACGCCTGCAGGTCGGGCGCCTTCTGGTTGGGCGCCTTCTGGTCGGGCACCTACAGGTCGGGCGTCTGCAGGTCGGGCGCCTTCTAATCGGGCGCCTGCAGGTCGGGCGCCTTCTGGTCGGACGCCTGTAAGTCGGGCGCCTTTTAGTCGGGCGCCTTCTGGTCGGGCGCCCTCTGGTCATTCTGGGATAACTTAGTTTTTTTCCTAATAGGCATCAAGACTCCCCTACGGACCAATGCTCGGGTTCATCATCGCAAGCCCGCTGACCTTTGACAATAGGTAGCCCTTTTCGATGTACCTGACTAAATTCACTCTCTTTTTTTTAATAAATATGAGATAATAGTAAATTAGATAGGTATGATTCGTCAGGACTCAAGGTTGCTACCAGACTTAACAACATAATGTTGAATCTAACCCTTAGAAGTGCAGGTCATGTGTGTTGTGAAATTTCAAAGTAAAAATTATCTTATAACTCGCTAAAAGAACTTTTAATAAAAAGAACTCAAATTGTCTTACTTCCGACTAATCATTGGGCTTGTTAGATTTTATATACTTTGTGCATTTATCATTTCAGCACTAATGCATAGAAATTATATATATTTTTTAATTTAATTCTTTTTTTAAAATCAAAAAAATTTGAAAAAACTTATTCACAAATCAAAAATTCGAAAAATTTCTTCAAAAATTCCAATCCTATACCCCCCCAACCTAGATCAGACATTGTCCTCAATATTTTTTTATTATTTTTTTAAAATAAAATATATTATATTATTATTATTTTTTATTATTTTATTTTATTTTATTTTGAAAGAAAATATGATGCATATGGAGGATAGAAGCATTTTAGCGTAGTTGCATCAGTAATATGAGGACTCCTGTTAAGAAAATAAAAAAAATACGATAAGAAAATGTACAAAAATGACCTATGAGAATTAAGTTGCCTCCCAACAAGCGCTAAGTTTAACGTCTTCAGCTAGACGCAGCGCATCCTTAATTATCCTGATAAATAGAATCCATCAAATCAAGGAATTCGATCAACTGTCCGTCTGCAACACACTCTATATAAGGTTTCAATCTTTGACCATCGACGTTCAGGATACAACCATCACCGATGTTTTGAATTTCTACCGCACCATGAGGAAAAACCTTCCTAACTAAAAAGGGACCATCCCACCTAGAGCGAAGTTTACCAAAAAAGAGGTGCAATTTAGAATTGAATAGCCAAACCTTTTGATTAGGCTCGAAAGACTTACGGTTAATGGATTTGTCATGAAAAGCCTTAGTCCTTGCCTTGTATATTTTGGCATTTTCATATGCCTCATTGCGTAACTTTTCAAGCTCGTTGAGTTGAAGTTTTCGGTTAGAACCAGCAGCTGCCATATCAAAGTTAAACTTTTTAATGACCCAAAAAGCTCTATGCTCAAGTTCTACCGGTAAGTGGCAAGCTTTACCAAAAATCAGTCGGTAAGGAGACATGCCAATAGGGGTCTTATAGGCAGCACAGTAAGCCCAGAAAGAATCGTTTAACCTCTGAGACCAATCTTTCCTATCGGGGCGTATTATTTTTTTAAGATGTATTTTATTTTCCTATTGGAAACTTCAACTTGCCCGCTTATTTGGGGATGGTACGGGGTGGCAACTTTGTGGGTGATTGAATATTTGCGAACCAAAGCTTTAAAAGATTGGTTGCAGAAATGTGATCCCCCATCACTAATGATAGCTCGGGGTGTGCCAAAGCGACTAAATATATTTATTTGTAAGAACTTAACCACAACCTTATGATCGTTAGTCTTAGTGGCAACTGCTTCTACCCACTTCGAAACATAGTCAACCCCGACAAGAATGTACTCAAAACCAAAAGAACGCGAGAAAGGACCTATGAAATCAATACCCCAGACATCAAAAAATTCTATAATTAAAATGAGGTTAAGTGGCATCATATCTCTACGGGTGATTGTACCCATTCGCTGGCATCGCTCACAAGTCTGACAAAAATTGTGGGCATCTTTGAACAAGGAGGGCCAATAAAATCCGCTTTGTAAGACTTTAGCTGCAGTTTTCCTACCCCCAAAATGCCCCCTGCAGGCTTGGGTATGACAAAAATTAAGAATACTCTGAAATTCACATTCAGGCACACATCGACGGATTACCGATTAGGACAGTACTTAAACATATCTGGATCGTCCCAAAAGTAGAACTTAACTTGCGAAAAGAATCGATCCTTGTCCTGCTTGTGTTGCCCAGTAGATACAACCCAAGAGGGGGGGTGAATTGGGTCTTTTAAAACTTTTATGCTACTTCTAAAACTTTTTGATTAACTATGCTAAGTTGTATAGATGCACAGTGAAAGTTAAACTTAGCAAGGGTTTGATGTATAGACTGCGACTTGATTAAATATGCTTGCAACTAAAGGATGTGCGGATAAGAATTAAGCAAGCAATTTATCTAAGTAAGTAAGTGTGTTAGTTAGACAATAACTAGAGGCATTACAAACACAAAGGACATATAGTGGTTCGGTGCACCCCAGCACCT
Organism: Phoenix dactylifera; assembly: GCF_051530095.1. Lineage (NCBI taxonomy): Eukaryota > Viridiplantae > Streptophyta > Magnoliopsida > Arecales > Arecaceae > Phoenix > Phoenix dactylifera. The sequence continues at coordinate 20,874,102 of NC_143207.1, forward strand.
ACATCCACTCCCCAAGACCTCTTGGGAATTTCACTATAATCCTACCGATTACAGCCGGTTGTTTTACAAGCTCACAACCCAACTTGTTGTTTTACGAGCGCACAACGAACTCGGTCGGTTTTCCCAGGCTCACCGACTAGAACCACTCCGATTGTTTTCCCGGGCTCACAATCAAACCCTTACACGTTGGTTTTACCCTCGGCTCACCAACAAACCTAAACCCCGTTGGTTTTCCCTTTGGCTCACCAACAAACCTTACACCGTTGGTTTTCCCTTTGGCTCACCAACAAACCTTTACCCCTTGATTCAATCCCGTGATTGAATCAAGTTACAAGATATTATAACAAAGTTTAAGATAAATCAAAGCTTCTTAAACAAGCAAATATAACACTATAAGCAAATAGAGTAAAGTGAAGTCCTCAAACGAGTTTGGAAGATGAAGGAGCTCGACTTCTTCTTTACTTGACCCTCTTCTGATTTGGCACGAAGTGGAGGATCACTGAGGCAGCACACGGATGGAGAGGAAGCTTTGGGATTCACTTGGATGCTCTTCTTCCCTCTATTTCACTTTGAATGGCCCTTTTGTGCTTTTGGGAGATTTCCCTTGTAATCTGTTTGGAATCTCTTCCCTAAAAGTTCTCTCCCACTTCCATGAGTTCTCCCCTAGCTCTCTTCTTGTTTTTATAGCTTTAGATGGAGTGGAAACAAGAATATAGCCGTTAGAGACAAAAATATAGCCGTTGGAACCAGTCTGCACCTCCTGACAATATTACCGTTGGGATCGGAGTCGACTCGCGCGATCAGGAGTCGACTCGGCTGTAGCGGGAGTCGACTCAAGCTTTTCCGGAGTCGACTCGGCAACTGTTCCAAATTTGAATTTTGTCCACTCGAGTCGACTCGACTATCCTGGGAGTCGACTCGAATCCCAGAGTCCGAACTCCCGATCCTCTGTCTTTTGGCTCGTCCAGTCTTGGAGTCGACTCGAACTTCCTTGGAGTCGACTCGGCTCTCAGTTTTCGAAAGTTGGTCTTCTGCCATCTTAGTGTAGTGCTGCCTTGGAGTCGACTCGAGCTGTCTGGGAGTCGACTCGAATCTCAGAGTCGGAAAACTGATCCTCTGTATTTTGGAGCCGCGCTGCCTTGGAGTCGACTCGACTTGTCTTGGAGTCGACTCGCCTCTCAGAGACGAAAATACCGTCTTCTGTCTTGGGGTTGCGCTGTCTTTGGAGTCGACTCGGACTTTATGGGAGTCGACTCGAATCTCAGTGTCCAAAAACTGCTTCTCTGAGTTTTCCCTTGTGTACCACTGAGAGTCGACTCTCGCTTTCTTTGGAGTCGACCCGACAACCATTGGAGTCGACTCGCATTCCTCAGGAGTCGACTCGAATCTCAGGGTCGAAAATCCCTCTCTGACTTTTCTGCCTTTTACACCCTGGAGTCGACTCGTTCTACTCTCGAGTTGACTCGCCAAGCATTGGAGTCGACTCGAATTCCTCAGGAGTCGACTCGAAGACTATTCTTTTAAATTTTCCTTGAATTTGCTCCTCCAATTTGAATCTTTTGAACTTGAGACTTGGGCCAATAACTTGTAGCTTTCTTCCAACTTTTCTTGAGTGCTTTTAGAGGCCTTCTTGTGTTCTTCCAACTTGCTATGTTCCTTGCAACATAAATATCTTTCTCCTTGCAACATAAACATTAGTATCTATACTTCAAGGTTTTGTGATCATCAAAATCAATCTATGAATCAATCTTTGGGTCATCAATCTCCCCCTTTTTGATGATGACAAAACTTGGAGTATATGCAATATAAAAGATATTGTTTTCTAGAAGTAATACATAGCTAAGTTGCATGAAGTAGAAAACATATATATTTGAAACATACTTCATGATACTGCTTTAGATTCAATCAGCTTAACACAATCAATTTAAGCTGATTTGTACTCAATACAAAAAGCATTATAAGCATATACTTAAATATTTCTCCCCCTTTTTGACAACATCAAAAAAAAATAGGGAAACATTAAGCACAAATATTTCTTTTCCTTATTGTACTCTGATTTGAATGTTGAATTATTGCAAGAATATGAATCATATAACTCAAGGCAATAATATTGGAATCAGATTAGTGAGCACAGATCAGAGCCAATTAAGATAATTTCAGAGCAGAACACATTGAATGTGATTTCAAGAAGTTTTCTAATTTGATACCACAGATAGTTTTCTAATCAAGTGTGGGTGGAATCTCTCTTAGGTTAATTCAAGAAGTACCACAAATGATATTCAATGAAAAGCACGAATGGAAGTCTAACATCTCTTCAATAATAAGTATGAAAGCTTGTTCATTTAAGATCTTTTGCCCAATCTATTAAGTGTTTTATCAACAGGAGAGCAATTTAATTAATTTTCAGAGTAACAGGTCAAAACCTATATATGTAAAAGACACATCATCATGTTGGATCATTAAGTCTTAATAACTTCAAAGTTCTTTAATGATAATAAGATCATTGAGGCACAAACACCAAAATATGAAATCATGCAACATGATTTCTTTAGAGACTTTCTTTTATCTCTGTAGAAAGTAAGCACAATTTGATACATAACAATATGAATTGGCACACAATTTAAGTTCTAAAGTTCAAGTCAATTACACGTTATTCTCCCCCTTTTTCATTAAGTTAGAGGCTCTCAAGATTTGTAATTTGGTTCATGAGTGATGCATAAGATATACTAACCAAATAACACGCCTCAAGGTGTATCATAAAGATTTTCAGATTTAAATTTCAGATGATACATATTGGAGAGTATTAGGATCACTTTTCATTTAGTATTCTTTCCCTCTCCTATAGATTCATGTAATTAAGTTCCATAAGACCTCTCCTTCTGAAATTTTCTTTCTCCCCCTCAATTGATCATTCCATTTAAGAGTTTAGAATCCTAAGATAATGTTCAACAAAATTGTCAATCTCAAAAATATATTTTCTATAAGTTTCAGCTTATTTTCATAAGACTCAAGGTTTGAGATAAGACAACCTTTATAGAACTCATCTCAAGGTAATTAAAGCATGTCTTGCAATATAAGGAGGTTCATCAAAATCAATCCATAAAGTTCAAAGCATGCATCAAAATAAAGTGTCTTTGGGATAGGATACTGAATATCTAAAGCTCCCCCTCAAAAGATGCATTCTTCTTTAATCATTTTAAATTGTTGAATTTCAGATTATAGTGATAAACGTGAATAACACTGAAATTCTATGACATCGAGAATGTAGAGTAATCTAGTATTATTCAAAATTTGTAGCAATTACTCTTTCTAATCCTTTAAGAACAAGGTATGCTTCAAATTAAAGTTTCTTTAGGATAAGATACTGAATATCTAAAGCTCCCCCTCAAAAGATGCATTCTTCTTTAATCATTCTTTTCTTTGGTTGAATTTCAGAATTTAATAATAAACGTGAATAAAACTGAAATTCTATGTTATCGAGAATGTAGAGTGATCTAGAATTATTCAAAATTTATAGTATTCACTCTATATATATATATTCTGATGATAGTTTCTAAGAATGTAGGAGAGAAAAACATATAGATGATCATTGAGGTATGTGTATTTATAGAACTCAATTTCTTAATCACAGTTCTTCAGCAATGTATACATGAAGCTCAATAAATTTTTTAAATATTAAAATAAAGTCATATATTTTAAAAATATTTACTTGCAATCAAGATCATCGTAAGACACATCATTTGAATCAAAATTAGTATACTTTGAAGATAAGAAATGATATGTTTCGGATGCGTATCGGAGCAATCAAAATAAATTCTGTTTTTCTTACATTAACATTTTATTTAGTAATCATATGGAGTTTAAACTTTTATACAAAATCGGATTCTGAATTACATAGGATTTTCAATAGAAGCTTTCTAAGTCATAATATGAGATATGTATCTTTCACAATGTAGCTCATCTTAAATTGTTACGATTGAAAAATACATATTTCAATAACATTAAAGCACTTTCAGAATCTTTGTGTTTAATTTTGAGTTTCGATACAAAATAAAGGATATTTTAACAAGTATTAGGACATTATGTATCAAAGTTAGGCAAGTAGAAAGATAGATCAATATCAGTTTATTTTTCCTAAATAGAGATGTTCTTCTCTTCTCCTTTCTGCAATTTTATTTAGCTTTCAGATTTTAACAATGATTGTGAATGACAAATCTGAAATTTCTTTTCAATAAAACTAAACAAAAGATGTTATGTAGCAATTCAAACATTCAATCAAATTGTCCAAGTATGAAACATTACAAAATATTGAGAATCCATAAATCAAGACATCATACCATATGCAAAATATACCATGTGTTAAGTCATGCATTAAAATACTAAGTACAAGAATGTCAAGGATCAAAATCAATTCTTTTCAAATAAACTCCCCCTATTTAAATATAATCTTGCAATGATTTCATCCTTAAAGTGTGTTTTCAAGTGATTAAAAATTTGACTTAATTCTACTTTCATTTACTTTGTTTTTCATTTATAACTTTCTTATGCTCTATACTCTATTTGCTCCCTATCCGGTGGAGTTGGGAAGGGGCACGAGGTACTACCACTAGCCTCCCTCTTGTGCCGTCCCTAATATGCCCTACACCGAATAGTTGGGTCAAATAGTGCCGGGTACTACCACTAGCCTCCCCATTGGCACCATCCCTATGATAAGCAATATAGAAAGGTTAAAATGTTTACTTCAAAACCTCCCTGTTTAAGTGTAATTAATTATGGATTTTATCTCTTCCAAAAGAATGCTCACACAAGTCTCACAAATGTGTCGAATATATTAAGTTTGTTTTGCTTTTCCTTAAGGTTGAAGTGTTTGCCTCTACTTGGATTTTATTTCTCTTGAATAATATCCATTTTCTTTTCTTTATCTCTCTCTCTTTTTGTTATTCTCAAGTAATTTTCATTAGAGAACAGAATAGAGAATTAATCTTACGTATCATATATATGTATATCATGCAAACAACATTTTCATTATGCTCAAGGTTTCATAACTTCTCACAAGTTATTTTACATCAACATTTTAAGCATATACTTGTGTATTTCATGGTTATGACATAGGCAAAGATATATTTTAGTTTGGGCAAACCATGAAATAATTTCTAAAAGTATAAGTCAGTCAATACACATATAGACATGATATCAAAAATTAATAATTAAAGAATTTAATCATGCCATAATAAGATTTAAGTTACTGACTTTGCTCAACTAATTTGTGAGAAAGGTATTTAAATTACCTATTCATTATATGTTCTTCAAGCCAAACTAGATTTCTTATGTGTGAACTTTTGGCTGAAGAAGATCCTCTCTCTTGTTTGCATGTGAATGTTTAGTGTATCTTACATGAAGATATCCTTCAAGTTGAAATTTCTCATTTTTCTTTCTTGAAGGAAGGTCATTAGTTTCTTTAAGATACAAAGCATTCATCCAACATATATATTTTTTTAACTAGATGACTCAATATAAGATATGACAATAGTTGCATGTTGAGTCACTTTACTCAAGAGATTGCCTAAATATAAGCAAGCACATATCATTTGAACTAAAGAGATAGATTCATTAACCAAGATAGTTTAAGTCAATTTAGTTTAGATTCTATTTGCTTAAGATAATTATCAATAAGATATGTTAACTATGTTTTAATCAATTTATCTTAAACATTTGTTTCTATCAAAATTCAGATTATGATTTATTTGTTATCAATAAAATATGATTAATTAAAGTTAGATAGAAGTCTTGCACAAGGTCACATAATGAGCATACAATCTGGTCTACTAGCTGTAAAATAATTATTCTATCATGCTTCAATACAGCTTTAACACAATAGATCTACTTTGCTCATCCTTTTCAAATTCTACAAGATGGGGTCATAGATATATCTTCTTCATGCCAATCTTCTATAAGAGTTTTCTTGTGGACTAACGTTGGTCAATGAAGATCCCCTTTCCTGTTTGTCTTAATTTGGAGTTTGAGAGAAGATGTTAATTCATTCATCATATTTCAAACTCACTTTGCAATATAACTCTTCATTAGTAGAACCAAAAATGATGTCATCAATGCATACTTTGAGCAAATAAGATATCACAAATTCATCTTTTTGATGCATAGATTTATTACTATTACTTTCTATCAAAAAGGTTGCTTAAGCTTTTATATATCATGCTTTTGATGCTTGTTCTAAATCACATATTGCTTTATCATATATGTAATGTGTATTTTTAAATATGGTGGTTATTTTTCATAGATCTCCTTTTTAATGAAGTAACCACATAGGAGTGACTTCTACACATTCATTTGACAGAATATAAAGCTCATGAAGCAAGCACATGATAATGATGATCTTTACTTCTAATCATGCAAGAATCTTTATCAAGATCTATTTTCTCTTTTCTTGATTTAGTCTTTTAGTAGTCATCAATTTTTCTTCATTAAGTGCATATGTAAAAGATTAACCATATAATTTGATTTTAGTATTTTGATAATAAATCATTAGTCTCATAAAGAATAAAATGAATTGATACTTCTACAACTAGAATTTTTCATGAATGTTCTATATGCATTGCTTGATGAATGATATCCAAGGATAGAAGTATCTTTATCAGATTTGGCATTATTTTCATAATAACATGTACGACTGAAAAATATGAAAGATATGCAATGGTTCATTTTCCATTTTTCAGAAGATCAAAATTTTCACCAAAAATAGAAATCATATGTATGACAAGCAGTGATGATAGTCTTTTAAAAATTATTTAAGTAGATGACTATCATACATAATTGTCTTTTTCATTTCTTCAAGAATTCTATTAATCCTATTTTGCTTATGGTGTCCTTGGTGCTGAAATCATTGGATTTAATATTATTTTCTGTATAACCTTTATCAGGATTTTGGTTTTCAACACTGTGCCATGATACTCTTTATCTTCACAGTTTGGAAACCTTTATCATTTGAACCACTTTTACAAGATTTAGTAAATACAGAAAAATACTTCAGTTTTATTTTTCAAGAATAAATCCAATGTAAGCTTTTGAAAAACTTGGAGATGGAAACAACATCTTTAGATTTAGAAATGATTTTTGTTTGTTTCCTTAGTTAGCATGCATAGCAAAACTTTGACCTTTAAGTAGATAATCTAAGTAAGCCTATGGCAAGGTCTTTTGAGATTAAGTACATACTAGCATGAGTTGATTTTATATGCCAAGGATGGTTTCTTGGTATTCATAGTGCATATATTCAAAAGCATACCAAGTACACATTATCATATCTATGATCAATAAATAATAATGCCATGGATAATAACTCTCAATCAAGCATATAGAGAATTCATAGAGTTATTCTTAATAAATTGATTAATCATTTAGCAACTTATCCAATAGTGAGTAAAGTATACTAAAAAATGAAGAGATTTGATTATATTTCCAAAAGTATTTTCTATATCACAAAATTGATCACTACTAGCAAATCATATCAAATACTAAAGCACAAATAATGATGAGATGCAAGAATTACTGATTTCATTATTATTTTTTTTGTTAATAACTTTTTAAGTTTCTTTATGTTCCATAGGTACCTTGGTACACCTATGTGTACATCCTCATTTTCTCATTTTGGGTACCCAAGCTTGCTTGAGTCCTTGAGAGTTAGGACATATGGTTCCTTTTGCAACCCATATCTGTTTAATAGTAATAACTTTACCATTTGATTTAATTATACTAGAACGATAGGTAAAGTTGTTATTCCCATCCTTTTCATTTTTGAAATAAGTTATCTTATTTAATGGTTTGCTTGGTAAATTGATAACCTTTTTCTCTAGAGATTTATGGCTAAGTGAAGGAGTCAAGCTAAATTTTGATTTATCAAAATCAGCATGTTGGCTTTCAAACATTATTTTTAATCTTTCTGAACTCACAGTGAATTTGTTAATAAAACATCTTAATTGGTTAATTTCATTACTTAAGTTTTGATTTTCTTTAATTAAGCTATGATTTTTCTGAATCAATTCTTCTGAAAATGACCTTAAGCTTTCATTTTCAGAATTTAGTTTCTTAAGATTTTTATTCTTTACAGATAATTTTCTACAATCACTATACAACTCATGAAAAGCATTTAATAATTCATCATAAGAGAATTCTTCTTGAAAATCATTTGAGGTAAGAGTAGATTCAGATTTTACCTTGTCTTCTTGTGCCATAAAGCACAAGTCAGTTACCTCTTGTAGTTTCTTGGAGCTAATATCATCATTGTTGCTCCTAACCTTTATTTTTTGGCTTGACTCTTTCTTGGTCAAGGCTTTCTTCCTTTTTATCTCTTTCTTCCTTTCTTCTTGCTTCCTCTTTTTCTTTGTCTTTAGGAAGCTGATTTGCCTCGGAGTCGACTCGGACCTTATTGGAGTCGACTCGACTAACTTGGGAGTCGACTCTGAGCTACTTGGAGTCGACTCGACTGAGGGAGATTCATCACCCTTTTCTGCAGTCTCATTGTTAGTATATAATTGAAGCATATGAGAGCTAATCTGAGATTTATCATAAATATTTTCTAAAGTATCCCAGATCTCCTTAGCAGATAAGCATGCAGAAATTTCATTAAACTTTGTTTCTTGAATAGCACAATATAATATGTTCATAGCATTAGCATTTAATTGTGCTAAGTCCTTCTCATTAATATGAGAGAGTGTGTGAAGGTCATTTGTTATGATTTTCCATAAATAATAGTTTTGTGATTGAATAAAAATGCGCATGCGTATTTTCCAATGTGGGTAGTTTATACCATTAAACAGTGGAGGTGTATCAATTGATTGTCCTTCTCCTAGAAAACTATCTATTTGAGTTGTCATGATCTTTGGCTCTAGTCGGTTAAGACTACAAATAATATTTGAGCACCTGCTCTGATACCACTTGTTGCCCAGTAGATACAACCCAAGAGGGGGGGTGAATTGGGTCTTTTAAAACTTTTATGCTACTTCTAAAACTTTTTGATTAACTATGCTAAGTTGTATAGATGCACAGTGAAAGTTAAACTTAGCAAGGGTTTGATGTATAGACTGCGACTTGATTAAATATGCTTGCAACTAAAGGATGTGCGGATAAGAATTAAGCAAGCAATTTATCTAAGTAAGTAAGTGTGTTAGTTAGACAATAACTAGAGGCATTACAAACACAAAGGACATATAGTGGTTCGGTGCACCCCAGCACCTACATCCACTCCCCAAGACCTCTTGGGAATTTCACTATAATCCTACCGATTACAGCCGGTTGTTTTACAAGCTCACAACCCAACTTGTTGTTTTACGAGCGCACAACGAACTCGGTCGGTTTTCCCAGGCTCACCGACTAGAACCACTCCGATTGTTTTCCCGGGCTCACAATCAAACCCTTACACGTTGGTTTTACCCTCGGCTCACCAACAAACCTAAACCCCGTTGGTTTTCCCTTTGGCTCACCAACAAACCTTACACCGTTGGTTTTCCCTTTGGCTCACCAACAAACCTTTACCCCTTGATTCAATCCCGTGATTGAATCAAGTTACAAGATATTATAACAAAGTTTAAGATAAATCAAAGCTTCTTAAACAAGCAAATATAACACTATAAGCAAATAGAGTAAAGTGAAGTCCTCAAACGAGTTTGGAAGATGAAGGAGCTCGACTTCTTCTTTACTTGACCCTCTTCTGATTTGGCACGAAGTGGAGGATCACTGAGGCAGCACACGGATGGAGAGGAAGCTTTGGGATTCACTTGGATGCTCTTCTTCCCTCTATTTCACTTTGAATGGCCCTTTTGTGCTTTTGGGAGATTTCCCTTGTAATCTGTTTGGAATCTCTTCCCTAAAAGTTCTCTCCCACTTCCATGAGTTCTCCCCTAGCTCTCTTCTTGTTTTTATAGCTTTAGATGGAGTGGAAACAAGAATATAGCCGTTAGAGACAAAAATATAGCCGTTGGAACCAGTCTGCACCTCCTGACAATATTACCGTTGGGATCGGAGTCGACTCGCGCGATCAGGAGTCGACTCGGCTGTAGCGGGAGTCGACTCAAGCTTTTCCGGAGTCGACTCGGCAACTGTTCCAAATTTGAATTTTGTCCACTCGAGTCGACTCGACTATCCTGGGAGTCGACTCGAATCCCAGAGTCCGAACTCCCGATCCTCTGTCTTTTGGCTCGTCCAGTCTTGGAGTCGACTCGAACTTCCTTGGAGTCGACTCGGCTCTCAGTTTTCGAAAGTTGGTCTTCTGCCATCTTAGTGTAGTGCTGCCTTGGAGTCGACTCGAGCTGTCTGGGAGTCGACTCGAATCTCAGAGTCGGAAAACTGATCCTCTGTATTTTGGAGCCGCGCTGCCTTGGAGTCGACTCGACTTGTCTTGGAGTCGACTCGCCTCTCAGAGACGAAAATACCGTCTTCTGTCTTGGGGTTGCGCTGTCTTTGGAGTCGACTCGGACTTTATGGGAGTCGACTCGAATCTCAGTGTCCAAAAACTGCTTCTCTGAGTTTTCCCTTGTGTACCACTGAGAGTCGACTCTCGCTTTCTTTGGAGTCGACCCGACAACCATTGGAGTCGACTCGCATTCCTCAGGAGTCGACTCGAATCTCAGGGTCGAAAATCCCTCTCTGACTTTTCTGCCTTTTACACCCTGGAGTCGACTCGTTCTACTCTCGAGTTGACTCGCCAAGCATTGGAGTCGACTCGAATTCCTCAGGAGTCGACTCGAAGACTATTCTTTTAAATTTTCCTTGAATTTGCTCCTCCAATTTGAATCTTTTGAACTTGAGACTTGGGCCAATAACTTGTAGCTTTCTTCCAACTTTTCTTGAGTGCTTTTAGAGGCCTTCTTGTGTTCTTCCAACTTGCTATGTTCCTTGCAACATAAATATCTTTCTCCTTGCAACATAAACATTAGTATCTATACTTCAAGGTTTTGTGATCATCAAAATCAATCTATGAATCAATCTTTGGGTCATCAGCTTGGACCAATGATCGAGAAGTTGTCCTACGGCAAGATAGTTCACTATGTTGGCAAACCAAGGTGTTTTCACTTGTTGTATCTCAAACAATTGTTCATCTGGAAAGGAGTCATGAAGTGGTGAAGTGTTATGAGAAGGCTCAAGAAGAATTCTAGACAAATGGTCCGCTACAACATTTGTGGTACCTTTCTTATCACGAATTTCTAGATTAAATTCCTGTAACAATAGGATCCATCGAATTAGGCGAGGCTTGGTGTCCTTCTTTGAAAGGAGGTATCGGAGAGCAGAATGATCAGTGAATACAATAACCTTGGACCCTAAGAGATAGAACTGAAACTTGTTCAGAACAAATACTACAGCTAGTAATTCTTTCTCAGTAGTGGTGTAATTCAATTGTGCATCTGAGAGTGTCTTACTAGCATAGTAGATGACATGAGGTAACTTATTTAGTCATTGCCCTAAAACTGCCCCAATGGCATAGTCAGAAGCGTCACACATGAGTTCAAATGGGAGTGACCAATTGGGAGGTTGTATAACAGGTGCTGTAGACAACTGAGATCGGAGCTTTTCAAAGGCCTCCTCACATGCTTTATCAAAGACAAAGGGTGTATCCTTGGCAAGGAGATTGCACAAGGGCCTAGAGATTTTGCTGAAATCTTTAATGAAGCGACGGTAAAAACCAGCATGGCCTAGAAAAGAACGGATTTGTTTTACCGATTTGGAAGGAAGAAGATTAGAAATAAGATCAACTTTAGCTTTATCTACCTCAATACCCCTTTTGGACATAATGTGCCCCAAGACTATACCCTCTTGAACAATGAAATGGCTCTTTTTCCAACTTAGCACTAGATTGGTCTCCTTACATTTTCTTAGAACCAGGGCTAAATTATTGAGACAATCATCGAATGAGGGGCCAAAAACTGAAAAATCATCCATGAATACTTCCAGAAATTTTTCTACCATGTCAGAGAAAATAGCTATCATACATTCTCCTATACGCAAATATCCCAAATGGACATGTGAAGGTGGTTTTCTCTTGATCATCGGGGTATTCGACTACTTGGTTATATCCAGAATAACCATCTAAGAAACAGTAGAAATCCTGATTGACTAGCCTTTCTAATATTTGGTCAATAAAAGGCAAAGAAAAATGGTGTTGGACATACTCGGCCGCTGTGCGGGCCATACCCGCGGGGTCTCTGAGCAGCACAGGGAGGGTCACTGTCAGCATGTCCTGCCGCCTGCCAACGGCGATGGCCTGGTTAGTAGGTGGGTCATACCGAGGGTCCCTGAACCCATGGCGAGGCCAGGTCGGAGTCCGGGGTTGGGCGAGGCCTTGGTCGGAGTCGACTCGTGGCGCTGCCTTTGGTGGGGTTTAAGAAAATAGAGTTGCGCCTTCACTAATACCGGTCGATTTTGGTGTAATGGTAGCGCTTGATCCTGACAATTGGTATCAGAGCCAGAGGTCTCGAGTTCGAAACCCAGGCATCGCATTGGGGGGGGAATGTTGGACATACTCGGCCGCTGTGCTGGCCATACCCGCGGGGTCCCTGAGCAGCACAGGGAGGGTCACTATCAGCATGTCCTGCCGCCTGCCAACGGCGATGGCCTGGTTAGTAGGTGGGTCATACTGAGGGTCCCTGAACCCATGGCGAGGCCAGGTCGGAGTCCGGGGTTGGGCGAGGCCTTGGTCGGAGTCGACTCGTGGCGCTGCCTTTGGTGGGGTTTAAGAAAATAGAGTTGCGCCTTCACTAATACCGGTCGGTTTTGGTGTAATGGTAGCGCTTGATCCTGACAATTGGTATCAATTGAGGATGATAGTGGTATTTTGATGATTAATACAATAATCAAGAGTATGTTACAAGTTAATTCGATACATCATTTATAAGTCTGTTACTCTCAGAATAATTCGTATAATAAGATAAAGATGCATTTCATTATTTATATGGATGAATCTAATCTTGAGTTGCAGCAAAGTGTGGATTGAGTTGACCCCAAGGTTGATTGGGTCGACCCCGGCACATCAAGAAAGCATCTAGCACACTTCTGCAAAAATGGCACGGATGAACAGTAGTTGGGTCGACCCAAGGAAAGGTTGAGTCGACCCAAGTGAAAGTTGGGTCGACCCCAGTAAAAGTTGAGTCGACCCAAGCACGGGCAGAAGCATAACGGCTAGTTCTGCAAAAGTACTTTTTGACCTTCCAATAGTGAGTAACGGCTAATTTTTGAATTCTAACCATTGGGGCTTGTCCAATGGATGAAGGAAACTATTTAAAGTGGCATTATTCATCAGAGAAAACATCCTTTTGCAAAATATCAAAGAGTACACAAGAAAGACAAGTGCCCTAATCTTCTTCATCCAAGTGCTTCATTCAAGAGTCAAAAGAAAGTGGTTGAGCAGATTCCAAGAGTCATTAAGAGCTCCATCCATCCTTGAAGAGTGAAGCATCCTTGACAAAGAAGAGAGAAGTCTCATCAAGCGATAACTATTCTCTAAACTCTTCTTTGTAGATTATAATTGTTATATTTGCTCATCTAGGAGCTTAAATCTTCTTACTTCTTTTAGTAATCACCTTGTAAAGGTTTGTTGGTAAGCCCACAAAACCAACGGTGTAGGTTTATTGGTGAACCCGTAAAACCAATTGTAAAGGTTCGTTGGTGAGCCCGGAAAACCAACATAGGTTCGTTGGTGAGCCCGGAAAACCAACATAGGTTCATTGGTGATTCCGAAAAACCAAAGTGTAAAGATTTTTGGATTGTGAGCCCGGAAAACAATCCAACTGTAATCCGCGGAATTATAGTGAATTCCCAAGGGGTCGCTTGAGGAGTGGACGTAGGTGCTTAGGAGAGCACCGAACCACTATACTTCTTGTGTGTTTGTATTGTGCTTTGTTAAATTCCACTAACTCATCAATAGACATAAGTAAGATAGTAAAAATCAAGAGAAACCAATTCACCCCCCCCTCTTGGCTTGTCACCTTGGGCAACAAGTGGTATCAGAGCAAGGTGCTCCAATAGTATTTGTTGATCTCACAATCAAGAGTTAAAGATCATGACAACCCAAGTGGGATGTTCTATGAGTGAGGGGCAATCCACAAATAAACCTCCTCTATTTAATGGCACAAATTACACATACTGGAAAGCTAGGATGAGGATATTCATTCAAGCTCTAGACTATGAATTGTGGTATATTATAACTAGAGGACCTCACACACCCACAATTAGTATAGAGGGAACTATCATACCCAAACCAGAAATGGATTGGAATGAAAGTGATAGAAGATTAGCACAATTAAATGCTAAAGCGATTAATGTACTTATATGTTCATTAGATGTAAGTGAATTCAATAGAATATCTACATGCATCTTTGTAAAAGAAATGTGGGACAAACTTGAGGTCACACATGAAGGAACTAATCAAGTTAAGGAGTCAAAAATAAACATATTAGTACATAAGTATGAATTATTTAAAATGGAATATACTGAGTCCATAACTGATATGTTTACTCGTTTTACTGAAATTATAAATGGGCTAAAGAGTTTAGGAAAGTCTTATACTAACTCTGAATTGGTGCGAAAAATTCTCAGGTCTCTACCAAGAGTTTGGGAGGCCAAGGTCACTGCAATTCAGGAAGCAAAGGACCTCAATACACTGCAATTAGAGGAACTTCTAGGATCACTCATGACCCATGAGTTGACCATGAGGCAAAATTCAGAAGATGAGGTCAAGAGAAGAAAGACCATTGCCCTAAAGTCTACCACTCCGAAACAAGAAATTGAGTTGGAAGAATCTGTTGATGATGATGATGAATTTGATGAAGAAGGGATGGCTGTGCTTGGAAGAAAATTCAGAAAATTTATGAGAGGTAAGAAGAGATTTCATAAAAAGAAACCCTTCTTCAAAGGTAGCTCAAGCAAAGAAAAGGGTAAGGACAAAGAAAAGAAAAAGGAAACACCCATTTGTTATGAGTGTAACAAGCCCGGGCATTATAAGATAGATTGTTCGGAACTAAAGTGGATGGCAAGAAAACTTAAAAAGAAGAACTTCATGGCTGAATGGAGTGAAAGTGAGGAGTCAAGTTCGGAAGAGGAAGATCATCAAGAGACGGCCCAAATATGCCATATGGCCAATGACGATGAGGTAGATTCTGAACTTGAATGTGATTTTACTGTTGATGAATTACATGATGCATTTTTAGAACTCATGAAAGAACATAAAAAACTAATCAATAAAAATAAAGTTCTAAAAGAAGAAAATCAATCTCTTATCAAAGATAAGTTGAAACTATCTCATAACTATGAAACATTAAGTAGGAAACTCACAAATGAAACCAAGAATCTAATTGCTGAAAATGTCAAGTTAAAAGAAGATGCTGAAAAATATAAATCCTTAGTAGATAAGTTTACACTTAGTTCAACCAAATTAAATATGATTCTTGATAGTCAAAAAGCTGTATATAATAAAGCTGGATTAGGATATAAAACAAATAGGAAACAAAAATACTTAAAGAACATTTTTGTAAAAGCTAAAAATGAAAACATTACTTGTCATTGCTGCAATAAATTAGGACATAAAGCATATGAATGTAACTATAGAAAGTCCAGCCAAAAATAATTGAGTAATAATCATAAGCTTAAATTCAAGAAAGTTTGGATTCCAAAAGGAACATCAAGTACTAATCCTAAAGGACCCAACATAGTTTGGGTACCTAAAGCTCATTCTTGATCTTGATTGCAGGGGTGTCTTGCAGCTAATAAAGTGGATAAACGATGGTATCTAGATAGCGGCTGTTCAAGACACATGACCGGTGACGTAGACCAATTTGTCACCTTGGAATCTAAGAAGGGTGGAGTAGTAACCTATGGAGACAATGGAAAAGGGTATATCATTGGAAAGGGTAAAATTTTCATTACTCCATCTACCTTCATAGAAAATGTCTTATTAGTTAATGGTTTGAAACATAACCTACTTAGCATAAGTCAATTTTGTGATAAAGGGTTTAAAGTCACATTTGAAGCATCAGTATGCATAATCACAAATCCTAAAGATAATAGCATTGTACTTATAGGACAAAGGCAAAGAAATATTTACATGGTAGATCTTCATGAATTAGGCAAAAAAAATGGATTATGTTTAATTACTAATGAAGAAAAGAAAAATGAAACAAGTTGGCTTTGACATCGTAGACTAGGACATGCTAGTATGGAATTAATATCAAAACTAGTCAAGAAGGAATTAATAAAAGATGTGCCAAAATTGATCTTTGAAAAGGACAAAATTTGTGGACCATGCTCATTAGGAAAACAAACAAAATCATCCTTTAAATCAAAGAATATAGTATCAACAACTAGGCCTTTTGAACTCATACATATGGATCTATTTGGACCCACTAGAACTGCGAGTCCAGGAGGAAAGAAGTATGGACTAGTTATAGTAGATGATTTTTCAAGATAAATATGGGTTTTATTTTTGGCACATAAGAATGAAGCATTTTCAGAATTCTTGAAACATTATAAGTATGTCATAAATGAAAAGAAGCTCACCTTAATAGCAATTCGAAGTGATCATGGAACTGAATTTGAAAATCAACACTTTGAAGAATTTTGTAATGAAAACGGTATCTCACATCAATTTTCAGCACCTAAAACGCCTCAACAAAATGGGGTTGTTGAAAGGAAAAACAGGACCTTGGTAGAAATGGCATGCACGATATTGTGCGAGTCAAATCTTCCAAAGTACTTTTGGACTGAAGCTATAAGCACTGCTTGCCATATTCTAAATCGGGTTTTAATACGACCTATAACCAAGAGTATTCCTTATGACTTTGGAAGAATAAGAAACCAACCGCTAAATATCTTAGAGTATTTGGATGTAGATGCTTCATTTTAAACAATGGCAAGGAGGATCTAAGTAAATTTGATGCCAAGTCAGATGAAGGTATCTTCTTAGGATACTCCACATCTAGCAGGGCATACAGAGTGTTCAATAAAAGAACTCTTATAGTCGAAGAGTCAGTTAATATCATATTTGATGAGTCTGATAGTGAGTCTGCTAGGAAAGAAAATATTCTTGATGATGATGCAGGAATTATTAACTTTGAAAAGTTAAATCTTGATGACGTGCCAATTCAAGATAAGGGAAATGATTGCGTGCCACCACAATCTCAAAACTTGCCAAAGGAATGGAGGTATGCATATGGACACCCTAAAGACTTAATCATTGGTGATCCATCTCAAGGGGTAAGAACTCGATCCTCTCTTAGAAATTTAAATGATTATATTGCTTTTGTTTCACAGTTAGAACCTAAGACTTATGAAGAAGCTGAAAAAGATACCAATTGGATAAATGCCATGCAAGAAGAATTAAATCAATTCAAAAGAAGTAATGTATGGACATTAACTGAAAGACCAAAGCATAACTCTGTAATTGGAACAAAATGGATCTTTAGAAATAAATTAGATGAAAATGGGTTAGTTATAAGAAATAAAGCTAGACTTGTAGCTAAGGGATACAATCAAGAAGAAGGGATAGATTTTGATGAAACATTTGCTCCTGTAGCTAGATTAGAGGCTATTAGATTACTTCTAGCCTTTGCATGTTTCATGGATTTCAAATTGTATCAAATGGATGTAAAAAGTGCATTCTTAATGTGTTTAGACTACATAAGGCATTATATGGATTGAAGCAAGCACCTAGGGCTTGGTATGATCGATTAAGCAAATTTTTGCTAAATAATGACTTCAGTAGAGGAAATGTAGATAAAACATTTTTTCTCAAAAGAAAGGACGAAAATCTGCTAGTGGTACAAATATATGTAGATGACATAATCTTTGGTGCCACAAATGATAATCTTTGCAAAGAGTTTGCTGATTTAATGCACGGAGAATTTGAGATGAGTTTGATGGGAGAACTAAGTTTCTTTCTAGGATTACAAATCAAACAAACTAAGGAAGGTATCTTCATCCATTAAACTAAGTATACAAAGGAAATACTAAAGAAGTTTGAGAATGAAAATCACAAGGGAGTAGGCACTCCAATGAATCCTACTAGTAAGCTAGACAAAGATGAGAAAGGAAATAATATTGATATTAAGCTTTATAGAGGATTAATTGGATCCTTGCTCTACCTTACTGCTAGTAGACCAGACATCGTGTTTAGTGTAGGAATATGTGCTAGATACCAATCAGATCCTAAGGAGTCACATTTAAGTGCTGTTAAAAGAATCCTTAGATATTTAAGAGGAACTATAAACATAGGATTATGGTACTCGAGAGACTCCTGTCTAGATTTGCTTGCATACTTAGATGCTGATTTTGCTGGATGCAAATTAGATAGGAAGAGCACTAGTGGAACATGTCAATTTTTAGGAAATAACTTAGTATCATGGTTTAGCAAAAAGCAGAATTCAGTGGCATTATCGACAGCTGAAGCTGAATATATAGCTGCCGGCAGTTGTTGTGCTCAAGTACTATGGCTTAAGCAACAACTAGAGGACTATGGAGTTAAGCTAGATAACATTCCTATAAAGTGTGATAATACTAGTGCCATCAACCTTACTAAAAATCCGGTTCAGCATTCTAAAACCAAACACATTGAAATAAGATATCATTTTATTAGAGATCATGTGCAAAATGGAAACATATGTATTGAGCATGTATGTACTGAGAAACAATTAGCTGACATATTCATAAAACCTTTGAGTGAAGATAGATTTTGCATGCTTAGGAGGAAATTAGGCATATGTGATCCTTTTCATTGAAGAGATATAAAAGGGAGCAAGCAGTCTTATGATACACTCCTTCCATTTCTAAAAACTCATGAAACATGAGTCAAACTTGTCATCTATAGATTCCTTACTCATGTATCATTGTCCCAGAAAGAATTTGTAAGGATTGGAAGCAAGAAAAAATTTTAGAAGGGAAAAGGAAGAGAAAGAAAAATTTCTGAACTTGGGTCGACCCAACCCAGAATAGGATCGACCCAACGTTGAGTCGACCCAAGAAAAATCTTGAGTCGACCCAACGTCGGGACCCCACTGTTAAAAGGGGGACCCGTGAGCTATCTAGGGCACTGTTTTCACTTTGTCCTCTTCCGAAAACCCTATTTCCTACTCTCAAATCTCCTCCAATCATCTCCAAACAGTAGATTACATCAAGATCTTGGAGAAATGGGACCCAAGAGAGCTGTAGCCAAGCGATCCGGGAGAGTTTCACGGATCACACGTGCGGATAGGGAAGCTACAGAGCCATCTACAGTGTCTCCGCAAGGTAAGACACGTGTAGAGCCACCTCCTCCTCCCTCCCCTTCAGTACAACTTGCAAAATTTGCGGGGAGACCGGTTACAACGGGGAGAAGGATCCATTCCGAGTTTTGGGATCAAGAAGGGTTTCGTTTGGGGGAATGGATCCGAAGGCAAGGATGGGAGTATCTTTGCTCCCTAGATGTGGTGATCTACCCGGGATTAGTCCGTGAGTTCTATGCCTTCCTCAAAACTGGGATGGGAGGGCTTATATCGGAAGTTCGAGGAGTTAGGGTTTGAGTTTCCGAAGAGAGTTTGAGTGAGTTGCTTCATCTCCCCTGCGAAGGAGCAACTCCAGAAAAGCCAGAAAATAAATTGAGAGCCTTGCAGTTGATTCTTGAGAATGAAGACTTCAACTACTCGAAAAATGTAATAGCAAGCTCTCTTTCAGCGGAAATGAGGTTGTTGCACAACTTCATTGGTCGGATTTTGTTTCCAAAGAGCGGGAGATTTGATCTCATTTCAGAGCGAGATCTGGTTGTTATGGAGCATATTATTCAGGGCATTCCCCTGAATCTCCCGGCCATGATACTGAGGCAGATGAGGAAGGTGATATGCAACTCCAGAGTCTCCCTGCCTTATGGTATGATACTCACCTTGATCTTCCGACAGCACGATATATCTGTAGAGGGAGAGATCTCCAGGCATCTACTTTTCACTGACACATACACTGCACGAACCCTTATTTGCATGGGTTATGAGAAGGTGAACGGGCAGTGGGTACGTGCTGGAGCAGGGATTCAGGGTGATGCACCAGAGGGTGGTGCACCAGATATTGGAGACCCTATCCCTGAGGATGAGGAGCATACGGATCATCCTACTGCACCTTCAGAGGCTGGACCTTCGTCATCTGTTCCTGCGGGAGACACAGATGAGTTTTGGAGTAGGATGACTGAGCTTATGTCAGCTCAGGCGAGAACTATCACTGATGGGCTGACGAGCAGACTAGATATCATGACTGCTGAGATCAGTGATCTTAGAGAGCAGATAGGAGCTCTACGGAGAGAGAGAGAGGTTCATGGACCATCTGTGCCACAGGCAGCTGAGTCAGAGATTTCGGCACAGAGTCATCCAGCTGATAAGTGCTGATTAATCTATAATTTAATATTCTTTTTCCAGCACTTATCAATGTTCTTAAACGGATAACTACTTGTTTTACCATGAAATTGAATAAACAATGAAATAAATTTAAATTATGGTAAGAAGTAAATAATACTTTTCTTAAAACAGACTCTGAATTTGTCTCTCTTCTGGTTGAGATCTTTCATAAAAACATATAAGGAGGAGATTGTGTTGACCCGAATTATTAACCTGATGGAGTTGCAATCAAGCTAAGGGTATAATTCAATGGGCTTTGGTCCTGATTAGATTAAAAGTTATAATTATATGGAAAAATATTTGATTAACCCTTTTATTAAGTCATGGTCTGATCTGGTTGAGTTCAATCTGAAGGAGTATAGTAAGAATTAAATGTCATTGGGCTCGAGAACAAATTCAAGCAAATCAACAATCCTGACCCATCTCAAACCCAAAGTCAATTCCCAACCAATGCCTTGCGTGCCTTCATATAAAATTTATAATTTTAAAACAAAAAAATAATAATAATAATAAATAATAATAATAAAATAATAAAATAAATAAAAATAATTTGGGGAAGAATTACTGGAAACACTGTTCATATGAACAGTATCCCGTGAAAACACTGTTCATATGAACAGTGTTTTTACAAATATATATATATTTATGTATATATATAAATCAAATAATAAATAAATTAATAAAGAATATCCACTGTTTATCTTCTTCTTCTTCCCGATATCCCACTGTTTATCTTCTTTCCCCTCCCCGTTACCTATCCTTTTCAGCTTCCTCCCGCTGCCAAACCTTCCTGTGATCCCGCCTCGCTCACAACAACCCGATCCCCCATCATCCGCGTGCCAAATCCAAGAGGGAGATCAGCCGGGCACCTTCCGCATCCAGCCATGACGTCGTCTTCATTCCCGGATGCTCCGCCGGCGATCACTCCTTCGCTGCAATCAACGAGCCGCTCCAACCGTCGGAAATCAAATGCTCCGCATCAGCCCGTTCTAGCACGAGTTCCACGGGGTGCAGCCAGCGACCGGATCCCCCGCCTCTCCTTCCGATCGTAACGCTTCCAATTCATCATTCGCACAGACACCTGCAACATCTTGCCGTCCGCAATCCATCCCGGCCGCCCGTGATTCTCCCCCAGATTTCAGCAGCCCGAGATCCATTCCCCCTTCCCGAATGAGCACCCCGGACGATCCTCTCCACGCGATCCATTATTGGCTTCTAGGAGGAGTCTATATAAGAAGGAAGGAGGGGCGGTGCCAAAGGGGGGAGCTCGGTTTGAAGAACAGGGGAACCCCTGTTTCGGTGAAGGAAAGGAAGAAGAAAATCGAGCGGGAGAGATAAAAAAAATATATAAAAAAAGGAGAAAGGAGAAAAGAAGAAAACCCCTATTGCACTTTTTACATCCATTTGATACAATTTGAAATCCATGAAACATGCAAAGGCTAGAAGTAATCTAATAGCCTCTAATCTAGCTACAGGAGCAAATGTTTCATCAAAATCTATCTCTTCTTCTTGATTGTATCCCTTAGCTACAAGTCTAGCTTTATTTCTTATAACTAACCCATTTTCATCTAATTTATTTCTAAAGATCCATTTTGTTCCAATTACAGAGTTATGCTTTGGTCTTTCAGTTAATGTCCATACATTACTTCTTTTGAATTGATTTAATTCTTCTTGCATGGCATTTATCTAATTGGTATCTTTTTCAGCTTCTTCATAAGTCTTAGGTTCTAACTGTGAAACAAAAGCAAGATAATTATTTAAATTTCTAAGAGAGGATCGAGTTCTTACCCCTTGAGATAGATCACCAATGATTAAGTCTTTAGGGTGTCCATATGCATACCTCCATTCCTTTGGCAAGTTTTGAGATTGTGGTGGCACGCAATCATTTTCCTTATCTTGAATTGGCACGTCATCAAGATTTAACTTTTTAAAGTTAATAATTCCTGCATCATCATCAAGAATATTTTCTTTCCTAGCAGACTCACTATCAGACTCATCAAATATGATATTAACTGACTCTTCGACTATAAGAGTTCTTTTATTGAACACTCTGTATGCCCTGCTAGATGTGGAGTATCCTAAGAAGATACCTTCATCTGACTTGGCATCAAATTTACTTAGATCCTCCTTGCCATTGTTTAAAATGAAGCATCTACATCCAAGTACCCTAAGATATTTAGCGGTTGGTTTCTTATTCTTCCAAAGTCATAAGGAATACTCTTGGTTATAGGTCGTATTAAAACCCAATTTAGAATATGGCAAGCAGTGCTTATAGCTTCAGCCCAAAAGTACTTTGGAAGATTTGACTCGCACACATCGTGCGTGCCATTTCTACCAAGGTCCTGTTTTTTCTTTCAACAACCCCATTTTGTTGAGGCGTTCTAGGTGCTGAAAATTGATGTGAGATACCGTTTTCATTACAAAATTCTTCAAAGTGTTGATTTTCAAATTCAGTTCCATGATCACTTCGAATTGCTATTAAGGTGAGCTTCTTTTCATTTATGATATCCTTATAATGTTTCAAGAATTCTGAAAATGCTTCATTCTTATGTGCCAAAAATAAAACCCATATATATCTTGAAAAATCATCTACTATAACTAGTCCATACTTCTTTCTTCCTAGATTCGCAGTTCTAGTGGGTCCAAATAGATCCATATGTATGAGTTCAAAAGGCTTAGTTGTTGATACTATATTCTTTGATTTAAAGGATGATTTTGTTTGTTTTCCTAATGAGCATGGTCCACAAATTTAGTCCTTTTCAAAGATCAATTTTGGCACATCTTTTATTAATTCCTTCTTGACTAGTTTTGATATTAATTCCATACTAGCATGTCCTAGTCTACGATGTCAAAGCCAACTTGTTTCATTTTTCTTTTCTTCATTAGTAATTAAACATAATCCATTTTTTTTGCCTAATTCATGAAGATCTACCATGTAAATATTTCTTTGCCTTTGTCCTATAAGTACAATGCTATTATCTTTAGGATTTGTGATTATGCATACTGATGCTTCAAATGTGACTTTAAACCCTTTATCACAAAATTGACTTATGCTAAATAGGTTATGTTTCAAACCATTAACTAATAAGACATTTGTTGCCCAGATAGACAACCCAAGAGGGGGGGTGAATTGGGTTTTAAAATAATTTTAACTATTAAAGCGTTTGTGGGTGACTAATTAATGCTTTTTACAGGATGATTAATTAGTTGCTGTGATGTGTATGAAATGAGAGTAATGGTAAGAGACAAGCAATCACAAACACAAAGCTTTTATAGTGGTTCGAAGCTAACCCTTGCTCCTACGTCCACTCCCCAAGTCTCTCTTGGGAATTCACTATAACCCCTTGGATTACAGCCGGTTGTTTTCCAAGCTCACAACCAAACTTGTTGTTTTACGAGCTCACAACGAACTCGGTCGGTTTTTCCAGGCTCACCGACTAGAACCAACCCCGATTGTTTTTTCGGGATCACAATCGAACCCTTACACGTTGGTTTTACACTCGGCTCACCAACCAACCTCAATACTCTTGATTCAATGCCCCGATTGAACCAAGCAAAGATAAAGGTGTAGATAAAAGAGACAAACAGAAAAATACAGCTTCTCAAAAGCAGATAAATGGCAATATGAACAATAACGAAGTTAAGAGCCCTCAAACGCTTTTAAGTTGGAGAAGAGGAAGGGCTTCTTGAACTTCGGGTCTCCTCTTGAATGTGTAGTCGACTTGAATGCAGGAGAAGGCTCTTTCAATGTTGGGAAGAAGTAGGTGGATGCAGTTAATGCTGCTCTTCCCTCTTTTTCGTTGAAGAACAAGTTGCAGAGATTGAAAGCTTGATTACTTGGAGTGGAATGGTTGTTCACTCTCTTGCTACAGTCCTCTGTGGCTATTTAAACCAACCCCTACGGAAACTAGCCGTTAGAGAGCTTTTTCTGCCCGTTCTGCACACTCTGTACAGTCTGACAATGTGTCCGTTGGTGGGTTGGAGTCGACTCGCGCGATCAGGAGTCGACTCGTCTGTAGCGGGAGTCGACTCATACTTTTCCGGAGTCGACTCTGCAACTGTTCCAGATTTGAATTAAAGTTGCCTTCACGACTGGGAGTCGACTCGTCTTGACCCAGAGTCGACTCGCCAACTTCTGGAGCTGACTTGGCTTTCTCGGAGTCGGCTCATCCCATGAAGTCCGTGGACGTATTTTTGAATTTGGTCCACTCGAGTCGACTCGACTGTCCTGGGAGTCGACTCGGCGCTCAGAGCCCGAACTCTCTATCTTCTGTCTTTTGGCTCGTCCAGTCTTGGAGTCGACTCGAGCTTCCTCGGAGTCGACTCGGCTCTCAGTTTCCGAAACTTGATCTTCTGCCCTTTTGATGTGAAGCTGCCTTGGAGTCGACTCTAGCTGTCTGGGAGTCGACTCGAATCTCAGAGGCAGTAACTTGGTCTTCTGTCTTCTTTGTGGTCGCGGAGTCTCGGAGTCGACTCGCGTAATGCGGGAGTCGACTCGAATCTCAGAGTCCAGAATCTGCCCTCTGACTTTTTCTTTGTGTACTGCTGAGAGTCGACTCTTGCTGTCTTTGGAGTCGACATGCCAACCATCGGAGTCGACTCGCGTTCTACTGGAGTCGACTCGAATCTCAGACCCGAAAACTGCTCTCTGACTTTTTCTTTGTATTCCTCTTGGAGTCGACTCTTACTACCCTGGAGTCGACTCGGTGAACCTCGGAGTCGACTCGCACACTTCGGGAGTCGACTCGTTGACAGGTTCTGAGTTGAAGCTTTCAGTTCGTCTGTCTGTTCTCAGTCGGAGTCGACTCGTACTGATCCGGAGTCGACTCGAGCTCGTGCCAGTGAACTTGATACGCTTGGAGTCGACTCGTGATACTCTGGAGTCGACTCGAGTCTCAGACTTTGGTTCAAGCTGACTTCTTAACTTATCCAAAAATTATGAACCAAGTCTTGAGACACTTAGACAAGATTTTCACTGAAACACTTAATTGAATTCATTAGTAAACAAGAAATATACTCAAATGCTTTGAGCTCATCAAAATCAAATAGGGTTTTAATCAATCACTCCACAATCTCCCCCTTTTTGATGATGACAAAACATTGAGTATATGTAAAGTAAATTGCACAATAAACAATGAAATAAAATCCATAAATGAATTCAAATGTCTGGTAGTTCAATTTATCCAAGCTTGAAAGGAGTGAAACAATAAATTTCGGAGTTAAAGCTCCCCCTTTCATTTGGAATTATATAAGCCTTCATATCATGCAATCAATTGTTTGGCTTATATATATTTAATGATTTAGCTTTCTTAAAAATTCAGATTCTCCCCCTCAACATATGCATTCTACTTTGTTTTGATTCTTTGAATTTTCTTTTAATGCTTTGAAGTTTTTGAACTGAAATTTTGGTTTTTAGAGGGAAAATCTGTCAATTTGTTCTTGAGTAGGATTCAGCTAATCTCCGAATATCCCTTGAATAGATTCTGGAGATTACTCCATTAGGAGCCCCAAAAGAGAGATAATGAGCCTCGGGGTACCGAATCCACTTAGAACAAATTTGTGTGTTTTAAGAGTTTATCTTTTTATTGATTTCCATTGATTTCTTTTACATATTTTATACATATTTTTCTTCCTTTTACATATTTCTCCCCCTTTTTGTCATCATATCAAAAAGGAGGTAAACAGAACACACAATCAACCATAGATCAAAAGGCACATTATTGAAGAAAAATGCGGCTACTCATTGTATTAATTTGTATGTAAGTACATTTCAGAATACAATAAGTAACGTAAAGCAATACATGTCAAAGCAAAATACAAAAAGTAGCTACGGTCTCCTCGAAGATGTAGGTCCTCCTCTCGAGGATGTATCTCCTCCTCTCGAGGATGTGACTCCTCCTCTCGAGGATGTGGCTCCTCCTCTCGAGGATGTATCTCCTCGAGGCATGCGCTCCACGAGTGATTGGACCGCATTGGTCACGTTCTCTAGCTGGCGAATGATGGCCTGGATGGCCCTGCTCTGTGTCGTATCCAGCTCGAGTACTGACTTCTGCAGTCCGTCCAGCTTGTCGATGAGCACATTCGACAAGCGCTCGGCCCCTGCGGTGGTGGTGGACATGTCACGGCCGATGTCATCCCGCATCTGTCGAGTGGTGCTCGTGACCTCACTCATGCTGTGGAACTGGGCCTGTATCAAGGTCCTCATGTTGTATATCTCTTGCCGCACCTCAGCCGTCATGTCTGTCACGGCTGTCAGGGAAGGGACCAATGCGGAAGATGTGGGCGCAGGAGAGGGAGTAGGCACCGAACCCCGGAGCTCCTGGAGCAGATCTCGGACTATCTCCTGCCGCAGCTCCCGGAGCTGCTCAGACGAGATCCGGACCTCCATAGGCTGAGTGGGTGGAGCTGAGGAGGAGGGTCCAGCGGAGGTGGTAGGAGCAGAAGTGGATGGAAAGTCTGGTACGTCGGGAAAGTCAGAATCGGGCTCAGGACTGGGGGAAGGTCTGGTGGTCTGTGTGGTGATGGATGACTTCCTAACCCAGATCCCCTCTCTCTTCCAAAACCCCATCCTGTATAGGGTCCCCGCTCGCATGCGATCTGTCCATCGCAATGCCTTAGAGGGTTCCCCCTCAGGAATGGGAATCTCGTACTCCCTAAACAGAAGAGTGAATATCATGCCGTATGGGAGGGTGAGCCTAGGTCTATCTAGGGGCTCACACATATACCTATAGATGAGTTTGGGGAAGTTGATTGGAGTGTCCTGAAGAATATAAAACATCAGAGCTAGGTCTCTCTCATTTACAAAATCAAATCTCCCTGTCTTAGGGAAGATGGACCTAGACAATATACTCAAGAGGATCCGCACCTCAATCGGTAGTGAGCTAGCGGATACCTCGTCTAGAGGTGACTGGGGTGGATGCCCTAGAACGGCCGTAAGGGCCTCAACCCTGTCCTCAGGGTGTGTGGGAGCCACCCCTACTTGTGGAAGGTGGAGGATGTGGGCAATGAGATCCTCCGTAACAAACAGAGGGACACCGGCTACTGTGCCCTCGATACCCCCATCTCCCCGATGGACGGTACCGTAAAACTCTCTAACAAGGCCAGGGTAAGTGGGGAGGTCTAATGTAAGGAAAAACTCTAAGCCCTGGACCCTAAGCCTATCACCTATGGTGAACCCTTCCCGGGAGAGATAGTCGAAGTCGACATATCTCCCGGTGGTGACGGCCTTCCCGGCCAATGGCCTCACGGGAACCGCCCTAGGCGGGGAACGAGCCGGAGGTGGTGGCCTCGCGGGATCGTGCCGCGCCTTGGAGCGCCGCTCGGGACCGGCCTCGGGTCGGGACCTCTTCCGGACTACGGTCTTACGCGGCATAATGACCTAAAATGGGAGGAAAACTTAATGAGCGGTGAAGAACCGACGGGAAAGTCTTGGGGACGACCGGAGACGACCTAGAAAGGGAGGAAAACCCTAAGGGACGGTGAAAGGTCGACGGAAAAGGGCTTGGAGACAATCGGGGACGACCTAGGAGTCGGCTCTAGGGCTTGTGAACAGTGGCGGCTGAGAAAGAAAGTGTTTTCGAAACGACAAAGCTAGGGTTAAAAAGTCGGATCCCGACTGCGAGTCGACTCCACTGAGTCGCGAGTCGACTCGACCTCGAGTCGACTCCAGAATATGCGCGAGTCGACTCTTCTTATGCGCCTGTAGACCTCGAGTCGACTCCCGACTATATGCGAGTCGTCTCCCCCTCTGCTACCATCTTTGCGAGTCGACTCCCGCAAATGCGCGAGTCGACTCCCGCTTAGGAGCCGACTCTGAAACTTACTCGAGTCGTCTCTAACTTTGGCACGCACCTAAAAATCATGCTTCGTTTGTGCCAAACGAGGGAAAATCACTAAATTAGGATCTGATTTGATGATCATTGAAGAGAAACTCTATTTTAACCACAAACTAATCATCAAAATCAATGAATCTAGTGGAAACTACCACTAGGATGGATCAATCACTCCTAATCCCCTCCTAAGCACACTAAACCTCTCTTCACTTAGGGGTTTTGTAAAAATGTCTGCTAATTGATCATCAGTACAAACAAATTGGAGTGTCACATCACCATTCAATACATGATCTCTTATGAAGTGATGTCTTATCTCAATATGTTTAGTTCTTGAATGCTGAATTAGATTTTTAGTTAGATTAATGGCACTTGTATTATCACAATTAATGGAAATTTTATCTTGTTTAATGCCATAATCTTCTAGTTGTTGTTTAATCCACAAGATTTGAGCACAACAACTCCCGGCTGCAACATATTCAGCTTCAGCAGTAGATAATGCAACCGAGTTTTGTTTCTTGCTAAACCATGAGATAAGGTTTTCTCCTAGAAATTGACACGACCCGCTGGTACTTTTTCTATCAAGCTTACATCCAGCGAAGTCTGAATCTGTGTATCCTATTAAGTTTAGGCTAGATTCTTTAGAGTACCATAGCCCTATATTCTTAGTTCCTATTAAATATTTAAAAATTCTCTTAACTGCAACTAGATGTGATTCTTTAGGATTAGCCTGATATCTAGCACACATGCAAACACTAAACATAATATCAGGTCTACTTGCAGTAAGATACAATAAGGATCCTATCATACCTCGATACAGTTTCTGATCTACAGATTTACCTGATTCATCTTGGTCTAATTTGCATGATGAACTCATGGGGGTGCTGATTGATTTGTTTCCCTCCATATCAAACTTCTTGAGCATCTCCTTGATATATTTGGCTTGATTGATGAAGATGCCTCCTTCAGATTATTTGATTTGGAGTCCAAGGAAGTAAGTCAGCTCTCCCACCATGCTCATCTCAAATTCACTCTGCATCAAGTTAGCAAATTCTTCGCAGAGACGATTGTTAGTAGCACCGAAAATAATATCATCAACATAAATCTGTACTAACAGCATATCTTGGTTTTTCTTTTTCAGAAAAAGAGTTGTATCTACATTACCCCTAGAGAACTCATGTTCTAATAGGAATTTGCTAAGTCTCTCATACCATGCTCTAGGTGCTTGTTTCAAACCATAAAGTGCTTTGTTCAATTTATAAACATGATTAGGGTATTGATGATTTTCAAAATCAGGAGGTTGTTCTACATATACCTCCTCATTAATATACCCATTTAAAAATGCACTTTTTACATCCATTTGAAATAGTTTGAAGTTCTTAGAGCATGCATATGCTAATAATAATCTAATAGCCTCAAGTCTAGCTACAGGAGCAAAGGTTTCATCAAAATCTATACCTTCTTCTTGATTATACCCCTTTGCTACTAGTCTAGCCTTATTCCTTATTACGATTCCATTTTCATCTAGTTTATTTTTATAAATCCATTTTGTACCTATAATTGGATATTCAGAAGGTCTCTCAACTAGATTCCACACTTTGTTTCTAGTAAATTGGTTTAATTCTTCTTGCATTGCATTTATCCAATTTACATCATTTTCGGCTTCTTCTATATGTTTGGGCTCAAAGTGTGAGACAAACGCTAGATGGTTATTTAAATTCCTAAGGGATGCTCTAGTCCTAACCGGTTGAGATGGGTCATCTAAAATTAGTTCCTTAGGATGCCCGTGAGCATACCTCCAAGCTTTAGTTAGCCCATGATCCACAATAGCCTCTTGGCTTGATGATGCTCCTTCAATCAATTTTTGATTATCATCTTGTAATGTCATTTCATCTATCTTTTCTTCAAGAATTTCAGCATCATCATCAAGGTTAACTTTCTTACTAGAAGAGATGTCACTAGAATCATCAAATACAACATGTATAGATTCTTCTATAACTAGGGTTCTTTTATTAAAGACTCTCTAGGCTTTACTAGTCGTAGAGTAACCTAAGAATATGCCCTCATCAGATTTAGAGTCAAATGTACCTAGATTATCTTTCCCATTATTATGAACAAAACACCTACATCCAAAAACATGAAAGTAGTTTACCTTTGGTTTTCTGTTTTTCCAAAGTTCATAAGGTGTTTTCTTTATAATGGGTCTTAATAAAACTCTATTTAATATATGACAAGAAGTATTAATGGCTTCTCCCCAAAAGTACTTAGGGAGGTTACTTTCACATAACATAGTTCTAGCCATTTTCTCTAGAGTTCTATTTTTCCTCTCCACAACTCCATTTTGTTGTGGTGTCCTAGGTGCAGAAAAATTATGAGTTATTCCCTTTTTACTACAAAACTCATTGAATAACTGATTTTCAAATTCGGTACCATGGTCACTTCTAATGGCTATTACTGAAGTATCTCTAGCATTGGTTACTTCCTTATGAAACTTTTTAAATACTGAAAAAGCTTGATCTTTATGTGCTAAGAACATAACCCAAGTGTACCTAGAATAATCATCTACAATAACTAGACCATATTTATTTCCACCTAGGCTTGTTGTTCTAGTTGGTCCGAATAGGTCCATGTGTAATAATTCTAGAGGTCTAGAGGTAGAGACACATTTTATGGATTTAAATGAGTTCCTAGATTGTTTGCCAAATTAACATGCTTCACATATTTTGTTCTTTTCAAATTTTAATTTTGGCAAACCTATCACGGAATCTCTTTTAACTAGTTTAGTTATTGTGTCCATGCTTGCATGACCTAACTTACGGTGCCATAACCAACTAGCATCATTATCTTTAGTTTCATTAACAACTAAACATTGGTTATGTTTTGCAAGATCTTCAAGGTCTACAACATACACATTTCCACGTCTAATTCCTTTAAAGACTAAACTATTGTCATTAGGGTTTGTTATAATGCATAGTGATGGTTTAAACATAACATCATACCCTTTATCACATAATTGACTAATGCTTAACAAGTTATGCTTAAGACCATCAACATATCTAACATTATCAATAAAAGTAGAAGGGGTGATTTGAACTTTACCAATACCAATGATGTGACCTTGGTTGCTGTCTCCAATAGTCACAGCACCTCCCTTCTTAGCTTCAAGGGTGAAAAATTGATCCTTATCACCCGTCATGTGTCTTGAGCAGCCACTATCCAAATACCAGCAGTTTTTGTTGACCTTGGCTGCAAGACACTCCTACACAAGCAAATCATGTCATCTTAGGTACCCAAGTTTTCTTGGGTCCTTCATGGTTAGTCAAGTTGGTTCCTTTTGGAACCCATACCCTTTTAATTTTCCTTTTTGTTTTACCTTTCCTAAAATTACACACATTTGCTTTATGACCTATAGTTCCACAACAAAAGCAGGTTATTTTCTTAGTTTTACTTTTCCCAGCTTTAACAAAGAAGTTACTAAGAAGTTTTTATTTATTTCTTGGTTGATATCCTAAACCCGCTTTATTAAATACTGCTCGTTGACTATTTAGTATCATATTCAATTTTTCTGAGCTATATGTAAATTTTCCAACTAAGGGTTTGTATTTGTTAAGTTCTTTGGTTAGTGTTTGATTTTCTGCCTTTAGATCATTTAGTTCTTTTGTGAGATCCTTGTTTAAGATTTGTTTATGGTTTTTAAGTTCTGAGAGTTCCTTAGTTAGTTTTTCATTATTCTTAGTTAAGGTATTAGTCTTTTGAGTTAAAAGTTGGTTGCTTGTCTTAAGGTCTATATTTTCTTTGGTGATTAAATCCTTATCCTTAACTAATGAATCATACTTACGGATATAAGTTTGGTTAGTTACTTTTAATTCTCTGTTTTTAACATTTATAGCCTTATATTCAATCATTAGTTCATTAAAGGCATCATAAAGCTCATCAAAAGTAAAATCTAAAGGCGATTCGAGCGTTACCTCATTTCCATTGGCCATGAAGCAGAAATTGGCCTTTTCCTCTTGTTCCTCATCCGATGAAGAGTATGATGAGTCTGAGTCGGATAGTGTCGTGACAAGAGCCTTCTTCTTCTTATACTTGCTCCCCTTCTTCAGTAAAGGGCACTCAGCTCTTATGTGACCCGGCTTCTTGCACTCGTAACAGCCAATCCCCTCATTTTCCCTTTTCTTACCTTTGTCCTTGCGGTAGGAATTTGAGGGGCCTCTCCTTTGATGATAGGACTTCTTGTGGTTGATGAATTTTCTGAATTTGCGCACAAGAAGTGCCTCACTATCATTATCCTCATGTTCTTCTTCTTCACTGCTGCTACTGCAAGATAAGTCCTTGTTAGATGAAGTAGATTTTAGAGCTATTACCTTTTTCTTATGGGAGGACTCTTCCTCGTTGTGTTGTTTCATGGTTAGCTCGTGCGTCATTAGGGATCCAAGAAGCTCCTCAAGTGGTAATTTGTTCAGGTCCTTGGCTTCTTGGATTGCGGTCACTTTAGCTTCCCATGACCTTGGTAGACACCGAAGGATTTTCCTGACAAGCTCACTGTTAGTATAGTTCTTGCCAAGGCTTTTTAGGCCATTGACAATGTCAGTAAACCTAGTAAACATGCATGTAATTGTTTCATTAGAATCCATTTTAAATAGTTCATATTTATGAACCAAAATATTTATTTTGGATTCTTTGACTTGATTCGTGCCCTCATGGGTCACTTCAAGTCTGTCCCAAATCTCTTTTGCAGAATTGCAAGTAGAGACCCTATTAAATTCATTTCTATCTAAGGCACAATAAAGCACATTCATAGCTTTAGAGTTTAGTTGTGCCTTCCTCATGTCATGTTCATCCCAATCCTTTTCTAGTTTGGGTACCGTGACACCCTCTACATATATGGATGGGATGTATGGGCCATTTACTACAATGGTCCACATCTCATAGTCTTGGGCTTGGATGAATATTCTCATCCTAGCCTTCCAATATGAGTAGTCGGATCCATTAAAGAATGGGGGTCTTTGGGTGGACTGACCCTCAATGTGGGAAGATCCAAATGGGGTTGTCATTTTGATCTTTTACTCTTGGGTGGAAGAGTTTAGGCTCTGATACCACTTGTTGCCCAGATAGACAACCCAAGGGGGGGGTGAATTGGGTTTTAAAATAATTTTAACTATTAAAGCGTTTGTGGGTGACTAATTAATGCTTTTTACAGGATGATTAATTAGTTGCTGTGATGTGTATGAAATGAGAGTAATGGTAAGAGACAAGCAATCACAAACACAAAGCTTTTATAGTGGTTCGGAGCTAACCCTTGCTCCTACGTCCACTCCCCAAGTCTCTCTTGGGAATTCACTATAACCCCTTGGATTACAGCCGGTTGTTTTCCAAGCTCACAACCAAACTTGTTGTTTTACGAGCTCACAACGAACTTGGTCGGTTTTCCCAGGCTCACCGACTAGAACCAACCCCGATTGTTTTCCCGGGATCACAATCGAACCCTTACACGTTGGTTTTACACTCGGCTCACCAACCAACCTCAATACTCTTGATTCAATGCCCCGATTGAACCAAGCAAAGACAAAGGTGTAGATAAAAGAGACAAACAGAAAAATACAGCTTCTCAAAAGCAGATAAATGGCAATATGAACAATAACGAAGTTAAGAGCCCTCAAACGCTTTTAAGTTGAAGAAGAGGAAGGGCTTCTTGAACTTCGGGTCTCCTCTTGAATGTGTAGTCGACTTGAATGCAGGAGAAGGCTCTTTCAATGTTGGGAAGAAGTAGGTGGATGCAGTTAATGCTGCTCTTCCCTCTTTTTCGTTGAAGAACAAGTTGCAGAGATTGAAAGCTTGATTACTTGGAGTGGAATGGTTGTTCACTCTCTTGCTACAGTCCTCTGTGGCTATTTAAACCAACCCCCACGAAAACTAGCCGTTAGAGAGCTTTTTCTGCCCGTTCTGCACACTCTGTACAGTCTGACAATGTGTCCGTTGGTGGGTTGGAGTCGACTCGCGCGATCGGGAGTCGACTCGTCTGTAGCGGGAGTCGACTCATACTTTTCCGGAGTCGACTCTGCAACTGTTCCAGATTTGAATTAAAGTTGCCTTCACGACTGGGAGTCGACTCGTCTTGACCCAGAGTCGACTCGCCAACTTCTGGAGCTGACTTGGCTTTCTCGGAGTCGGCTCATCCCATGAAGTCCGTGGACGTATTTTTGAATTTGGTCCACTCGAGTCGACTCGACTGTCCTGGGAGTCGACTCGGCGCTCAGAGCCCGAACTCCCTATCTTCTGTCTTTTGGCTCGTCCAGTCTTGGAGTCGACTCGAGCTTCCTCGGAGTCGACTCGGCTCTCAGTTTCCGAAACTTGGTCTTCTGCCCTTTTGATGTGAAGCTGCCTTGGAGTCGACTCTAGTTGTCTGGGAGTCGACTCGAATCTCAGAGACAGTAACTTGGTCTTCTGTCTTCTTTGTGGTCGCGGAGTCTCGGAGTCGACTCGCGTAATGCGGGAGTCGACTCGAATCTCAGAGTCCAGAATCTGCCCTCTGACTTTTTCTTTGTGTACTGCTGAGAGTCGACTCTTGCTGTCTTTGGAGTCGACCTGCCAACCATCGGAGTCGACTCGCGTTCCACTGGAGTCGACTCGAATCTCAGACCCGAAAACTGCTCTCTGACTTTTTCTTTGTATTCCTCTTGGAGTCGACTCTTACTACCCTGGAGTCGACTCGGTGAACCTCGGAGTCGACTCGCACACTTCGGGAGTCGACTCGTTGACAGGTTCTGAGTTGAAGCTTTCAGTTCGTCTGTCTGTTCTCAGTCGGAGTCGACTCGTACTGATCCGGAGTCGACTCGAGCTCGTGCCAGTGAACTTGATACGCTTGGAGTCGACTCGTGATACTCTGGAGTCGACTCGAGTCTCAGACTTTGGTTCAAGCTGACTTCTTAACTTATCCAAAAATTATGAACCAAGTCTTGAGACACTTAGACAAGATTTTCACTGAAACACTTAATTGAATTCATTAGTAAACAAGAAATATACTCAAATGCTTTGAGCTCATCAAAATCAAATAGGGTTTTAATCAATCACTCCACAACATTTTCTATGAAGGTAGATGGAGTAATGAAAATTTTACCCTTTCCAATGATATACCCTTTTCCATTGTCTCCATAGGTTACTACTCCACCCTTCTTAGATTCCAAGGTGACAAATTGGTCTACGTCACCGGTCATGTGTCTTGAACAGCCGCTATCTAGATACCATCGTTTATCCACTTTATTAGCTGCAAGACACCCCTGCAATCAAGATCAAGAATGAGCTTTAGGTACCCAAACTATGTTGGGTCCTTTAGGGTTAGTACTTGATGTTCCTTTTGGAATCCAAACTTTCTTGAATTTAAGCTTATGATTATTACTCAATTTGTTTTGGCTGGACTTTCTATAGTTACATTCATATGCTTTATGTCTTAATTTATTGCAGCAATGACAAGTAATGTTTTCATTTTTAGCTTTTACAAAAATGTTCTTTAAGTATTTTTGTTTTCTATTTGTTTTATATCCTAATCCAGCTTTATTATATACAGCTTTTTGACTATCAAGAATCATATTTAATTTGGTTGACCTAAGTGTAAACTTATCTACTAAGGATTTATATTTTTCAGCATCTTCTTTTAACTTGACATTTTCAGCAATTAGATTCTTGGTTTCATTTATGAGTTTCCTACTTAATGTTTCATAGTTATGAGATAGTTTCAACTTATCTTTGATAAGAGATTGATTTTCTTCTTTTAGAACTTTATTTTTATTGATTAGTTTTTTATGTTCTTCCATGAGTTCTAAAAATGCATCATGTAATTCATCAACAGTAAAATCACATTCAAGTTCAGAATCTACCTCATCGTCATTGGCCATATGGCATATTTGGGCCGTCTCTTGATGATCTTCCTCTTCCGAACTTGACTCCTCACTTTCACTCCATTCAGCCATGAAGTTCTTCTTTTTAAGTTTTCTTGCCATCCACTTTAGTTCCGGACAATCTATCTTATAATGCTCGGGCTTGTTACACTCATAACAAATGGGTGTTTTCTTTTTCTTTTCTTTGTCCTTACCCTTTTCTTTGCTTGAGCTACCTTTGAAGAAGGATTTCTTTTTATGAAATCTCTTCTTACCTCTCATAAATTTTCTGAATTTTCTTCCAAGCACAGCCATCCCTTCTTCATCAAATTCATCATCATCATCAACAGATTCTTCCAACTCAGTTTCTTGTTTCGGAGTGGTAGACTTTAGGGCAATGGTCTTTCTTCTCTTGACCTCATCTTCTGAATTTTGCCTCATGGTCAACTCATGGGTCATGAGTGATCCTAGAAGTTCCTCTAATTGCAGTGTATTGAGGTTCTTTGCTTCCTGAATTGCGGTTACCTTGGCCTTCCAAACTCTTGGTAGAGACCTGAGAATTTTTCGCACCAATTCAGAGTTAGTATAAGACTTTCCTAAACTCTTTAGCCCATTTATAATTTCAGTAAAACGAGTAAACATATCAGTTATGGACTCAGTGTATTCCATTTTAAATAATTCATACTTATGTACTAATATGTTTATTTTTGACTCCTTAACTTGATTAGTTCCTTCATGTGTGACCTCAAGTTTGTCCCAAATTTTTTTTACAGAGATGCATGTAGATATTCTATTGAATTCACTTACATCTAATGAACAGTAAAGTACATTAATCGCTTTAGCATTTAATTGTGCTAATCTTCTATCACTTTCATTCTAATCCATTTCTGGTTTGGGTATGATAGTTCCCTCTATACTAATTGTGGGTGTGTGAGGTCCTCTAGTTATAATATACCACAATTCATAGTCTAGAGCTTGAATGAATATCCTCATCCTAGCTTTCCAGTATGTGTAATTTGTGCCATTAAATAGAGGAGGTTTATTTGTGGATTGCCCCTCACTCATAGAACATCCCACTTGGGTTGTCATGATCTTTAACTCTTGATTGTGAGATCAACAAATACTATTGGAGCACCTTGCTCTGATACCACTTGTTGCCCAAGGTGACAAGCCAAGAGGGGGGGGTGAATTGGTTTCTCTTGATTTTTACTATCTTACTTATGTCAATTGATGAGTTAGTGGAATTTAACAAAGCACAATACAAACACACAAGAAGTATAGTGGTTCGGTGCTCTCCTAAGCACCTACGTCCACTCCTCAAGCGACCCCTTGGGAATTCACTATAATTCCGCGGATTACAGTTGGATTGTTTTTCGGGCTCACAATCCAAAAATCTTTACACTTTGGTTTTTCGGAATCACCAACGAACCTATGTTGGTTTTCCGGGCTCACCAACGAACCTATGTTGGTTTTCCGGGCTCACCAACGAACCTTTACAATTGGTTTTACGGGTTCACCAATAAACCTACACCGTTGGTTTTGCGGGCTTACCAACAAACCTTTACAAGGTGATTAATAAAAGAAGTAAGAAGATTTAAGCTCCTAGATGAGCAAATATAACAATTATAATCTACAAAGAAGAGTTTAGAGAATAGTTATCGCTTGATGAGACTTTTCTCTTCTTTGTCAAGGATGCTTCACTCTTCAAGGATGGATGGAGCTCTTAATGACTCTTGGAATCTGCTCAACCACTTTCTTTTGACTCTTGAATGAAGCACTTGGATGAAGAAGATTAGGGCACTTGTCTTTCTTGTGTACTCTTTGATATTTTGCAAAAGGATGTTTTCTCTGATGAATAATGCCACTTTAAATAGTTTCCTTCATCCATTAGACAAGCCCCAATGGTTAGAATTCAAAAACTAGCCGTTACTCACTATTGGAAGGTCAAAAAGTACTTTTGCAGAACTAGCCGTTATGCTTTTGTCCGTGCTTGGGTCGACTCAACTTTTACTGGGGTCGACCCAACTTTCACTTGGGTCGACTCAACCTTTCCTTGGGTCGACCCAACTACTGTTCATCCGTGCCATTTTTACAGAAGTGTGCCAGATGCTTTCTTGATGTGCCGGGGTCGACCCAATCAACCTTGGGGTCAACTCAATCCACACTTTGCTGCAACTCAAGATTAGATTCATCCATATAAATAATGAAATGCATCTTTATCTTATTATACGAATTGTTCTGAGAGTAACAGACTTATAAATGATGTATCGAATTAACTTGTAACATACTCTTGATTATTGTATTAATCATCAAAATACCACTATCATCCTCAATTGATACCAATTGTCAGGATCAAGCGCTACCATTACACCAAAACCGACCGGTATTAGTGAAGGCGCAACTCTATTTCCTTAAACCCCACCAAAGGCAGTGCCACGAGTCGACTCCGACCAAGGCCTCGCCCAACCCCGGACTCCGACCTGGCCTCGCCATGGGTTCAGGGACCCTCAGTATGACCCACCTACTAACCAGGCCATCGCCGTTGGCAGGCGGCAGGACATGCTAATAGTGACCCTCCCTGTGCTGCTCAGGGACCTCGCGGGTATGGCCAGCACAGCGGCCGAGTATGTCCAACATTCCCCCCTCCAATGCGATGCCTGGGTTTCGAACTCGAGACCTCTGGCTCTGATACCAATTGTCAGGATCAAGCGCTACCATTACACCAAAACCGACCGGTATTAGTGAAGGCGCAACTCTATTTCCTTAAACCCCACCAAAGGCAGCGCCACGAGTCGACTCCGACCAAGGCCTCGCCCAACCCCGGACTCCGACCTGGCCTCGCCATGGGTTCAGGGACCCTCGGTATGACCCACCTACTAACCAGGCCATCGCCGTTGGCAGGCGGCAGGACATGCTGACAGTGATCCTCCCTGTGCTGCTCAGGGACCCCGCGGGTATGGCCCGCACAGCGGCCGAGTATGTCCAACACCATTTTTCTTTGCCTTTTATTGACCAAATATTAGAAAGGCTAGTCAGTCAGAATTTCTACTGTTTCTTAGATGGTTATTCTGGATATAACCAAGTAGTCGAATACCCCGATGATCAAGAGAAAACCACCTTCACATGTCCATTTGGGATATTTGCGTATAGGAGAATGTATGATAGCTATTTTCTCTGACATGGTAGAAAAATTTCTGGAAGTATTCATGGATGATTTTTCAGTTTTTGGCCCCTCATTCGATGATTGTCTCAATAATTTAGCCCTGGTTCTAAGAAAATGTAAGGAGACCAATCTAGTGCTAAGTTGGAAAAAGAGCCATTTCATTGTTCAAGAGGGTATAGTCTTGGGGCACATTATGTCCAAAAGGGGTATTGAGGTAGATAAAGCTAAAGTTGATCTTATTTCTAATCTTCTTCCATCCAAATCGGTAAAACAAATCCATTCTTTTCTAGGCCATGCTGGTTTTTACCGTCGCTTCATTAAAGATTTCAGCAAAATCTCTAGGCCCTTGTGCAATCTCCTTGCCAAGGATACACCCTTTGTCTTTGATAAAGCATGTGAGGAGGCCTTTGAAAAGCTCCGATCTCAGTTGTCTACAGCACCTGTTATACAACCTCCCAATTGGTCACTCCCATTTGAACTCATGTGTGACGCTTCTGACTATGCCATTGGGGCAGTTTTAGGGCAATGACTAAATAAGTTACCTCATGTCATCTACTATGCTAGTAAGACACTCTCAGATGCACAATTGAATTACACCACTACTGAGAAAGAATTACTAGCTGTAGTATTTGTTCTGAACAAGTTTCAGTCCTATCTCTTAGGGTCCAAGGTTATTGTATTCACTGATCATTCTGCTCTCCGATACCTCCTTTCAAAGAAGGACACCAAGCCTCGCCTAATTCGATGGATCCTATTGTTACAGGAATTTAATCTAGAAATTCATGATAAGAAAGGTACCACAAATGTTGTAGCGGACCATTTGTCTAGAATTCTTCTTGAGCCTTCTCATAACACTTCACCACTTCATGACTCCTTTCCAGATGAACAATTGTTTGAGATACAACAAGTGAAAACACCTTGGTTTGCCAACATAGTGAACTATCTTGCCGTAGGACAACTTCTCGATCATTGGTCCAAGCAGGACAAGGATCGATTCTTTTCGCAAGTTAAGTTCTACTTTTGGGATGATCCAAATATGTTTAAGTACTGTCCTAATCGGTAATCCGTCGATGTGTGCCTGAATGTGAATTTCAGAGTATTCTTAATTTTTGTCATACCCAAGCCTGCGGGGGGCATTTTGGGGGTAGGAAAACTGCAGCTAAAGTCTTACAAAGCGGATTTTATTGGCCCTCCTTGTTCAAAGATGCCCACAATTTTTGTCAGACTTGTGAGCGATGCCAGCGAATGGGTACAATCACCCGTAGAGATATGATGCCACTTAACCTCATTTTAATTATAGAATTTTTTGATGTCTGGGGTATTGATTTCATAGGTCCTTTCTCGCGTTCTTTTGGTTTTGAGTACATTCTTGTCGGGGTTGACTATGTTTCGAAGTGGGTAGAAGCAGTTGCCACTAAGACTAACGATCATAAGGTTGTGGTTAAGTTCTTACAAATAAATATATTTAGTCGCTTTGGCACACCCCGAGCTATCATTAGTGATGGGGGATCACATTTCTGCAACCAATCTTTTAAAGCTTTGGTTCGCAAATATTCAATCACCCACAAAGTTGCCACCCCGTACCATCCCCAAATAAGCGGGCAAGTTGAAGTTTCCAATAGGAAAATAAAACACATCTTAAAAAAATAATATGCCCCGATAGGAAAGATTGGTCTCAGAGGTTAAACGATTCTCTCTGGGCTTACTGTGCTGCCTGTAAGACCCCTATTGGCATGTCTCCTTACCGACTGATTTTTGGTAAAGCTTGCCACTTACCGGTAGAACTTGAGCATAGAGCTTTTTGGGTCATTAAAAAGTTTAACTTTGATATGGCAGCTGCTGGTTCTAACCGAAAACTTCAACTCAATGAGCTTGAAAAGTTACGCAATGAGGCATATGAAAATGCCAAAATATACAAGGCAAGGACTAAGGCTTTTCATGACAAATCCATTAACCGTAAGTCTTTCGAGCCTAATCAAAAGGTTTGGCTATTCAATTCTAAATTGCACCTCTTTTTTGGTAAACTTCGCTCTAGGTGGGATGGTCCCTTTTTAGTTAGGAAGGTTTTTCCTCATGGTGCGGTAGAAATTCAAAACATCGGTGATGGTTGTATCCTGAATGTCGATGGTCAAAGATTGAAACCTTATATAGAGTGTGTTGCAGACGGACAGTTGATCGAATTCCTTGATTTGATGGATTCTATTTATCAGGATAATTAAGGATGCGCTGCGTCTAGCTGAAGACGTTAAACTTAGCGCTTGTTGGGAGGCAACTTAATTCTCATAGGTCATTTTTGTACATTTTCTTATCATATTTTTTTTATTTTCTTAACAGGAGTCCTCATATTACTGATGCAACTACGCTAAAATGCTTCTATCCTCCATATGCATCATATTTTCTTTCAAAATAAAATAAAATAAAATAATAAAAAAATAATAATAATATAATATATTTTATTTTAAAAAAATAATAAAAAATATTGAGGACAATGTCTGATCTAGGTTGGGGGGGTATAGGATTGGAATTTTTGAAGAAATTTTTCGAATTTTTGATTTGTGAATAAGTTTTTTCAAATTTTTTTGATTTTAAAAAAAGAATTAAATTAAAAAATATATATAATTTCTATGCATTAGTGCTGAAATGATAAATGCACAAAGTATATAAAATCTAACAAGCCCAATGATTAGTCGGAAGTAAGACAATTTGAGTTCTTTTTATTAAAAGTTCTTTTAGCGAGTTATAAGATAATTTTTACTTTGAAATTTCACAACACACATGACCTGCACTTCTAAGGGTTAGATTCAACATTATGTTGTTAAGTCTGGTAGCAATCTTGAGTCCTGATGAATCATACCTATCTAATTTACTATTATCTCATATTTATTAAAAAAAAGAGAGTGAATTTACTCAGGTACATCGAAAAGGGCTACCTATTGTCAAAGGTCAGCGGGCTTGCGATGATGAACCCGAGCATTGGTCCGTAGGGGAGTCTTGATGCCTATTAGGAAAAAAACTAAGTTATCCCAGAACGACCAGAGGGCGCCCGACCAGAAGGCGCCCGACTAAAAGGCGCCCGACTTACAGGCGTCCGACCAGAAGGCGCCCGACCTGCAGGTGCCCGACCTGTAGGTGCCCGACCAGAAGGCGCCCAACCAGAAGGCGCCCGACCTGCAGGCGTCTGACCAGAAGGCGCCCGACCTGCAGGCGCCCGACCAGAAAGCGCCCGACCTGTAGGCGCCCGACCAGAAGGCGCCTAGCTCAGCTCGGCGCCCGACCAAATGCTGGACTCCGAGATGCCCCGTCCTAGTATGCGACCTCGGTGTAGTCTCCTTCGGGAGCCTAGCTTCAAAGGCCCAACCTCACCGCTTACCTACTAACGTCACGCCCTTCCGTAGCTCAACCGGAGACCATACCCTGCTTCGCCGTCAACAATTAATGCGCATGGCCTGTTCTGTTCTCCGGCTCACTCAACAATTAATGCGCATGGCCTATTCTGATCTCCGGTTCACTCAACAATTAAAGCGTATGGCCTCTGCTGATCTCCGGTTCACTCAACCATTAAAGCGTATGGCCTCTGCTGATCTCCGGTTCACTCAACAATCAATATGCTTGTTATCTACGGATCTCAGCCCTCCACGGCAGGCAGTTGAACTACTCCGCCACGTCTGATCAGGCCATGACGACTCACTGACTCCAGTTTGATCTCCCACGATACTATATTAATGCATACGATCGTGTTCAATCATGATCAAAAAAGAACCATTTGCCCCGTCACTTTGCAGGTAATACAATACCCCTTTATAAAAGGGGAACCCCTCCACCTTAGAGGGGGTTGGACTCTGAAACCCAAAAAACATATCTCCTCCCCCCTTCTACACATTAGCCCCCTCTGACTTAAGCATCGGAGGGCCGGCGCCAGGAACCCCGGCCACCGGCTTTTTGCAGGCCTCTTGCGGAGGACGCCGCCCGTTGACGGATCGCTGCCCGCCAGTTCTCGCCGGAGCTCCTCCTTCCCAGCAGACTGGTCACCCCCGGGTCCAGTTTCCATCAACAGTTGGCGCTAGAGGAAGGGCCCGAGTCGTGGCCATGAAGTTGAAAAGTAAAGGAGCCTCCAATGCTTCCCGGCGTCTCCCACAAAGCTCCGAACACTCTGTCCGGAACTCGCCATCTCCGGCTGATCCATT
Source organism: Phoenix dactylifera (assembly GCF_051530095.1). Lineage (NCBI taxonomy): Eukaryota > Viridiplantae > Streptophyta > Magnoliopsida > Arecales > Arecaceae > Phoenix > Phoenix dactylifera. Next base: position 20,917,557 of record NC_143207.1, read on the forward strand.
TCTCCAGGTCCAGCCGGAACAGTTCAACATCCTGGTGCAGCAAGTCCAAGCTTTGGCCGCCGCTGTCCAAGGCCTGCGGCGTGAGGAAGCCCCACCTACGCTATCCCCACAGGCCCAGGTCTAGCCGGTGCTTTCTTCGAATGGCCCGATCCCCCAGGGCCAAAATTTTCATGGCTCCTCCAGGGCTAATAATGAAGAACGAGTGTCTTCCCGGAGAGAATTGCCGGGGAGGAGCATAGACAGGAGACTACAGTTTTCAGAGGCCGAGTCGGCCCCGGACCGCCGTGAGCCAGAGTAGACTACCGTGGCAATTCCCCAGGTTGGGAAACTCGACAGGAAGGTCGAGAACCTTGAGCGCCAAATTGAGGCACTCCACAGCAGAAAAGCAAGGCGCGAGGGCGACTTCGAGTTTACCACCAAGTCTCCCTTCTCCCACCAAATCGAGGATGAGCTGGTTCCACCCAGATTCAAAATGCCCCAAGTGGAGCCCTACAATGGGACTACTGACCCCCTCGATCATTTGGAGAGCTACAGAGCCCTTATGGCACTGCAAGGGTCTTCGGAGGCTGTGCTCTGCAAGGCCTTCCCAACAACTCTTAGGAGAACGGCTCTACTTTGGTTCTCTGGGCTAAAGCCGAGCACGGTCTCCTCGTTTGAGCAGCTCGGAAGGCAGTTCGCCACCAACTTTGCTGCCAGCCGGTGCTAGCGACGAACGTCGGACTCCCTCCTGAATGTCAAGCAGCGGAAGGAGAAATCTCTCAGGGAGTACCTCGACCGCTTCATCGCTGCAACCTGGGAGGTTCGCGAGCTCGACCAGTCGATAGCCATGTCGGCGCTAAAGACTGGGGCTCGCTCCTATAGATTTTTCTTCTCCATCGAGAAAAGTTTTTCCGCTGACTTCACCGAAATGCTGGTCCGAGCTCGGAAGTATGCAAAGGCCGAGGAGGCCATCGCCTCCAGGCGGGGTGCGACCGAGCAGGCTTCAAAGAAGCAGAAGAAATACCGCGAGGAGCACGGCCGGCAGCAAAGCCTGTCTCTCCGTCGAATCAAAAACTTGCCGTGGCTAAGGAGTCTACCTCGGCAACAGGGACAATGCAGACCAAGGTCCCCGCCTAGACCAAGATCTTCAGCACGGCCACGAGTACCGCCAGGGAGGTATGAGAATTACGCTCTCCTCAATGCTCCCCGGACAGAGATCATAATGGAGATCGAAGGCCGAGATTATTTCCAGCCTCCGCCCCCGATAAGAGATTCCGGAGCTTACCGCAATCCTAGGAAGTATTGCCGCTTCCACCGAGACCACAGCCATAATACGGAGGATTGCTTCCAGCTCCGAGACAAGATCGAGGCACTCATCCATTGCGGAGTACTGAACCAATTCGTACGAAACCGACGCAAAGAAAGGAGGCCAGCAAAAAATGCCGAGCAGCCTGAAGATCCAAATGCCAACAGACCCATCGCAGACACCATCAACACCATCAGAGGAACCTCGGTCGGAGGGCCAGTCGAGGAAAGGGATCCCCCGAAGCGCCTGCGCACTTCTAAAGCCATCTCGTTCTCGGATGAGGACTTGAAAGGAGTTGAAACTACTCATAATGATGCTGTGGTCATCTCTATGATTGTAAATAAATTTGATGTAAAACGCGTCTTAGTAGATAATGGAAGCTCGGCAAACGTCTTGTACTATGACGCCTATCAAAAAATGGGGATGATAGAGAACCAGCTTCAGAGAATGAACGCTCCACTGATCGGATTCACCGGAGACTCCATCCCAATTGAGGGTGAGGTTGGCCTTCTTGTCACGGTTGGCCTCGCTCTCCGAGAAAGTACTGTGAGGACGGACTTCCTTGTGGTCTGCCTACCTTCGGCCTACAACGCCATTCTCGGATGACCAGGGCTAAATGCTCTCCGAGCCGTGGTCTCGACTTACCACTTGCTCGTACGGTTCCCTACTGACCAAGGAGTACACGAAATTCGTGGGGACCAGCTGATAGCTAAGCGGTGCTATATGGCCATCCACAAAGTAAAGCAACCGGCTAAAGCTGAAGCACCAAGCCACGGTGAGCAAACTGCCGAGAAACCAATCCAAACATCAAATCAGGCGCTCGCCGATTTCATCGTGGAGTGCACTTTGCCGGATGACCCTGAGCACCCACTCATGCCAACAAAAGAAACCCCAGGGCAGCCATGGGTCCTATATGTCGATGGCTCTTCGACCTCGGGGGGTAGCAGAGCAGGTCTCATCCTCACCAGCCCGGATGGAGTAGTGGCTGAGCAGGCCCTGCGCCTCGAGTTCCTAGCCTCGAGCAATGAAGCAGAATACGAGGCGCTTGTCGCCGGGCTCAAGTTAGCAAAGGAGCTGAAAGCGGAAGACCTGAAGGTCTTCAGTGACTCACAATTGGTCGTGAGCCAGGTTCTGGAAGATTTTGAAGCAAAGGAGCAGT